>NC_080720.1:29055851-29310851 GCF_019097595.1 Hemibagrus wyckioides
TATTCAGTTGCTGCTCTTGCTGTTTTTTTGTCTTGCACCAGGTTGCACACGATGCACTTTATGTGGCTAGGACAACTTACTTTCAGTCCTTAGGTCTGGGTTATGTTTTATGTAGCACCACGGTCCTGGAGAAACGTTGTCTCCTTTCACTGTGTTTAGCTGCGTCAGCTATATATGGTTGAATTGACAATAAAAGCTTCTTGACTTGATATAATAAGCTTCGCTCCTCTGGGAAGGGTTTCCACGAGATGTTGGATTATGACTGTGTGGATTTGTGATCATTAAGCTAGAAGAGATCAGAGACTGATTGATTTAGTTTGAATATATCTTGCTGATTTTGTGATGACGATATCCACCAAGGAATTCTTTGTTTCGATTGAATAAAGAATGTGTCAAGCCCACCTGTAGAGATATGCTATATTGGTCCACCCTTTGCAGCTATAACAGCTTCAACTCTTCTGGGAAGGCTGTCCACAAGGTTTAGGAGTGTGTTTATGGGAATTTTTGACCATTCTTCCAGAAGCGCATTTGTGAGGTCACACACTGATGTTGGACGAAAAGGCCTGGCTCTCAGTCTCCGCTCTAATTCATCCCAAAGGTGTTCTATCGGGTTGAGGTCAGGACTCTGTGCAGGCCAGTCAAGTTCATCCACACCAGACTCTGTCATCCATGTCTTTATGGACCTTGCTTTGTGCACTGGTGCACAGTCATGTTGGAAGAGGAAGGGGCCAGCTCCAAACTGTTCCCACAAAGTTGGGAGCATGGAATTGTCCAAAATGTCTTGGTATGCTGAAGCATTCAGAGTTCCTTTCACTGGAACTAAGGGGCCAAGCCCAGCTCCTGAAAAACAACCCCACACCATAATCCCCCCTCCACCAAACTTTACACTTGGCACAATGCAGTCAGACAAGTACCGTTCTCCTGGCAACCGCCAAACCCAGACTCGTCCATCAGATTGCCAGATGGAGAAGCGCGATTCGTCACTCCAGAGAACGCGTCTCCACTGCTCTAGAGTCCAGTGGCGGCGTGCTTTACACCACTGCATCCGACGCTTTGCATTGCACTTGGTGATGTATGGCTTGGATGCAGCTGCTCGGCCATGGAAACCCATTCCATGAAGCTCTCTGCACACTGTTCTTGAGATAATCTGAAGGCCACATGAAGTTTGGAGGTCTGTAGCGATTGACTCTGCAGAAAGTTGGTGACCTCTTCGCACTATGCGCCTCAGCATCCGCTGACCCCGCTCCGTCAGTTTACGTGGCCTACCACTTCGTGGCTGAGTTGCTGTCGTTCCCAAACACTTCCACGTTCTTATAATACAGCTGACAGTTGACTGTGGAATATTTAGGAGCGAGGAAATTTCACGACTGGATTTGTTGCACAGGTGGCATCCTATCACAGTTCCACACTGGAATTCACTGAGCTCCTGAGAGCGACCCATTCTTTCACAAATGTTTGTAAAAACAGTCTGCATGCCTAGGTGCTTGATTTTATACACCTGTGGCCATGGAAGTGATTGGAACACCTGATTCTGATTATTTGGATGGGTGAGCGAATACTTTTGGCAATATAGTGTATCTACCACCACCTCTGTTGACACCTTCAATGTCCATTGTTAATGACTTTTGTTCCCCTCGGACAAAAACTTTTGTCAGGCCGACCTGTCGTGACCTGTGCAACCATCTCTTTCAATAACATTGATGCCAGTTGTTGGATTATCTATGGATATTGCACATACAGGCTTTGGTTTTGTATAAATACTCCCTGCCTGTCTCAGAACTCAGAAAAAGCATCGCTGCTCGAACCCCGACTCTTGTGTGGTTCTTTTGGCATTACTTTTTCCCCTGATATCAGCTTGGAGTGGCAATCACTGATGTTAAATGAGGACTGGGGTGTTTAGGGTTTTTTGGGGTTGAGCTAAAGGAGTTTAATGTCTTTATGGAGCTGCATCGTCATGCTGGAACAGGTTCCCGGTGAAGGGAAATGACAGATACAAAGGGATTCTAGACAATTCTGTGGGAAGGAATGTATGGATGTGAAGACACTTTTTCGGCTATAGATTCAATTCAGTTCAATTTTATTTGCATAGCGCTTTTAACAACGGAAATTGTCTCAAAGCGGCTTTACAGAATGTAAGAAACAAAAAAAAGTCCTAGATGTTAGACAAAATCATTCCTAGTGAGCGTGAAGCATGAGGCGAATGTGGCAAGGAAAAACTCCCTTAGATGGTTTGAGGAAGAAACCTTGAGAGGAACCAGACTCAAAAGGGAACCTCATCCTCATTTGGGTGACACCAGAGAGTGTGAATATAAATTATTATAAACATCGGAGAGTATGATTATGAACAATGTCCTTTCCACAGTCATATACAGTCAGTTGTGTGATGCAGATACAGCAGATGTAGATTGTGTATTAATTAGGAGGTTGAGAGAGGAGGATCATGTCTTCATGGAGCTTGCTTTGTGCACAAGCGCATTGTCATGCTGGAACAGGTTTGGACCTCTTAATTCCAGTGAAGGGAAATTATAATGCAACGACATTCTAGACAATTCCACAACAAGGAACCACAAATGGATGTGATGATCAGGGGTGCACAAACTTTTGCCATAGAGCGTACGATCACTATGATTTGTTAATGATTTGCCTCGTGGCAGGCAGTACAGTCAGACCCGAAAAAGGCTAATTAGTCGACGCTTTCTGACCAATCAGAATGAAGAATTTTATGGTGCTTTGCTTCTTCTGAATTCTTTGACTCAGTTTAATGATAATATAATTAAAATGTTTTTTTCATGTAAATTTTGGAGTGTCGTACTCGTACAGGACTGTTCCCGAAAACCGATCCTCTCGATTTCAATTCCGTTTTAAAGTTTTGTCATTTCCTGTGCTCAAACCTCCACTCGGTTGCGCGCAGCTATGATGAACGACCATTGCGTCCTGATGCGCTTTCATGAGATTTGTTGCCGAATCAGCCGTTTGCGTTGACTTTCCCTTTCTTGTACTCCAGCCATCATTTCCCGTGATGGAGGTTACTTTCTCGGGCTAAAACAAGGCCACAGAGAGGCGAGATGGAGTAGCGGAGGAGAGACGAAGGACAGAGAGAATGTCTCATCTCGTAATTTAAAAAGGTTTGGGCTACCGAGGAGCAGCCCATAAGAAGCCATTAGAGGCTTCAGCCGGTTTATATGCATCAAGCACAATGATTCGGCTCTTAAAGTGCTGCTGCACGAGTCTAAATAGATTTCATGAAAGTAGCACGCGCGGGTTTGTACTGTTTCTCCAAGTTGCATGCATTATGTAGAGAATGGAAGAGGCTTTTGTTTTGCCCTTTTTTTTTCGTAATGGCTCTTGCGACAGGAGAAAATTAGTTTGTCTGCTTTCGTAATGGACAATAATTACAGGAACACTATTGGGTCATGTTGCAACACCATTTCTAATCATTCACCATCAAAACACTTGGAGGAAGAGGAAATCTGATGGCCTATGGTAAAGAAAATGTGTGTCTGCGAGAGGGAGAGAGAGAGAGAGAGAGAGAGAGAGGTGTTTGGCTGTAAACTGCATGCTCATCTGTCTTCCTTGAGGGAACAGAGGGTGACCCCTGACCTTGGGGAAAACACTAACATCCATCATGGCAGCTTTGGGTAATGTGGTTAAATACCTACTTTCGGTGTCAGTGTCAGTGTGTGTGTGTGTGTGTGTGTGTGTGTGTGTGTGTGTGTGTGTGTGTGTAGCCCATGTGTATTGGGGAGAAATCAGTTCTTTGCCACATTTGTTGCAGAAATAACATTGGATCTAGACTACAGACCAAAATGGAGACAGCTGATTGGTCCAGGAGAAAGACTTGTCGCTTTAATTATGTACTGGAAGAAAAAGAAGACACCTTTGTGTGTGTGTGTGTGTGTGTGTGTGTGTGTGTTGTGGAGAAATCTGTTCTATGCCACATTTGTTGCTGTAGACCAATACAGACCAAACTGGAGACAGCTGATTGGTCCAGGATAAAGACTTGTCCCTTTTATTATGTAAGGAATAAAAGACACTGGTGTGTGTGTGTGTGTGTGTGTGCTGTTACAGGAAATTAATCAACTATGATATCAGGTGATACAGCAGGTAATTTGCTGATAGTTAGACACTTAATGTCCAACACAGCAAGTGTATTGTGTCTCATAGTGATTAGTTTGCAATTAATGATTGCAATTAATTAAAAAAAAAAAGTATGTTTACTGTTACATTAGATGTAAAAAGGTTAGCTGAAAGTTCTGCCAGAGCTGCTGTTTATGGAAAATGAATCCACACCTTCTGACCAATACTGTGGTTCTAAAAATAAATAAATAAATGGATAGTTCATGTGAATTTAAAAGAAATCTGAATTTTCTATATGTTAGAGAGTCACCTGAAGGAGTGTGAGGAATTATATTTACACACACACACACACACACACACAGTGAGGATAATAGAATAAAAGAGTAATGTGTAATTGTGAGGTACAGCCTGTGTTCTGTGTGTGTGTGTGTGTGTGTGTGTGTCAGACAGAGCGAGTGAGCGAGTGTGTTCCAGCCACTGTGGTTCTAATGGACTCTCGTAAGTAGTGCTGAGGGACCTGTAGTTACCCACTTAAGAGTCGGCCTGTAACCCACAGGTCACACACTTCCACTCTGTTATTGAACTGCTTTCAAAGCGTCCTGATTGGTTAAGACAAGCTGATTTTTTTTCCCCCTCGTGTGTGTGCGCCTTTTTGTCCGATGTTCCTGATCCGTGTTTATATTTGATATTATAGATTTGAACGAATTTGGTTCTGGATTGGGGTTAGAGTACACAGATTACAAACAGCAGCTTGTAAGAAATCAGGAAATACTTTTTCACAGGGGTATCTATTGATGATTCTGCTTAAATTATCCTCATTATAATTAGTAAATCTTCTTTGCTTGTGGATTTATTTTCTTAAATGTTGTTTTCCTAATTCTAGATGGATTTTATTTTTTCTAAAGGATATACCGTAGATCTTTCTATTAATAGAAATTTATTTTTATTAATAAATTATTTCTTTAGGTCTAGTTTTCCTTTCCCAGATCATCCTTTCTGCCTGTGATGTCTCCTATGTGTCTGTGTTTTTGATGCTCTAGAACTTATTTTCCGAGTTCATTCGGTAATGCGGCGTTGATGATCTCCTCAGTCTGATTGCTCCTGGTCACTTCTGGTCATTTGTGTTTGCTCCTGTTTGTTCTCTGAGGGGCAGTTGGGTGCAGGCAGATGGAGAACAGACACAGGTGGAGGGGGTGGGGGTGGTGTGGGGGTTACAGTGCACTTCTGCCTGGCAAAGCATCGATATACACACATACAGTCAGTGACACACACATGCACACACACACACACACACACACACATGCACACACACACACATGCTCATTAGGATGCCAGGATAATAGCCAACTAGATCTCCTGGTGCCACCCCATTGCCTGGCCACTGAGCTCTCCAACCTCGACAGATGTCGACAATAACCCTCCACTCCACTCCTCATACACACACACACACACACACACACACCTCTGAAGGCCTGGTGCTCCTGGTTTGGCTGGGGCAGGATGGAGTTTTCCCACAGTGGGCAGCAGAGATGCAGCAGAAGAGGCACAATGTGGGCACAACGTGGACGTCAGTCCGGCACAGCAGTCACGCCAGCTGCCAGAAGCCATGGGACACTTCTGTCTCTCTCTCTCTCTCTCTCTCTCTCTCTCTCACACACACACATACACACACACACCGACACTTACCATTTCTCGACACATTTTTTTTCCCAATTTCATCCTGCACATTTAATGTCTTGCACGACCCACATAAGGCATAAGGAAAGTCACGAAGCATTAACTTTAAGGCCGGTCCAGCGGCCAACATTTTTGCCGCCACTCCGTCGCAACTAATTTCCCCTTGCTCGTTAGACTTCCCGGGAAATCTTTGTGAGATTGGCTTGATTGGCTTGAGTAAGCATCGTTATTAGAAGGGCTGAGGGCTGAGCGAAAGCGCCGAGTGCAGAAAAGGTCGAGGGTTGGGCTTTACGCAGTCTATCCTGACCTGTCAACGCTTTATCTTTTATTAACACACTTCCCAAATTGTTTGCATGGGATTAAACTAAAGATTTTAATTGCTTTCACTTCATGGTTGAGCATAGTGCCGAGTGCGTAGTTTAACCCTCTGGGGTTTGAGGTGAGGAAGTCTGGAGGCTGGTGGTCATGATGCGACTTTTCAGCAAAGAAAATCAAACAGAAAGTAGCTTTTCCATGTATGAGGAACCTTCTCGAGGTTGTGTAGCATCCTACACGCATCCCAAATCGCATACTTATGCACTGTTCTATGCCACTGTGCATAAATAGTGTGAGTAGTGTGTTAACACTGAAGTAGTGCACTTTAAGATCTGGAAATTCAGATTATTCAATCGAAAAAATGTCGAATGTTGGACACTTCAAACAATTAAAAGAGGGACGGAGCTACTGTACCAGGCACTGACACTGGAGGAGAAAAAACTTCCAAGATGGCTGATGATATGCCGACGGGACAAGACGTCTTACAAATGTCTTCTATATTAGCCTACGTTGTCTGATTTCTTTTTCAACCATAAAAAATTCCTATCAACTGTGAGGCAGGTTACACTTCCTTTACTTCGTTCATACACTAGATTGTAAAGTGAGACTTCAGAGTCTAAAGTGTGGTACATGATTTGGGACGTTTGATGGGAAAACACTCAACAAATAAGTTTTAAGGGTTTCTCTGGAGGGACAAGAAAATATTCAGCCTTTTATACCTTTATACCAGAACACTGTGGAATGCTCAATGCTGACTGGTCAGAAAGTGTTGCCCTTGTTCTAATACACTTATAACTTACACAGGGACTTGTGTACAGTGTGTAATTGTTATTATTGTGTTGATATGTTTTCTGCGAGGAGACATTTATTCAGCCTTTATGGAAGGAGTCTCCAGTTCCAGTTTCTAATATGCAGCAGCTATTTTTTTCATCCAAACTAGAAATCATGTAAATGTCTTTGGCCTATCATCCTGAGGAACGGTTTAAAGGTTCTACAAGAAGCCTAGAAATGAGTTTCCCTATCAGAAAGAGTTTACAATGAAAGTATACAATAAATCTTGTAGCATTTTCCTTGACTAATAATTTCGGACCTCTTAAAACTCTTAAACACTTAAAATATGGTTCTGCTTGAGTTCTAACATCAGTGAGTCCAGGTAAAGTTCTACTTGGATTCTGCTTTTTCTCATCAAGGAACAAACTTAAGAACATTCTTCTCAAAGACTGTAGTCGGAAAATATTAATAATATTAAAAAATCCTATTACAAAATCGTACACAATCAGCTCTGAACGGTCCATCAGCTGATCTTCTATGTCTGACTTCTCCTCACTCCTTTTCTCTTTGTGAAACTGTTGCTTAAAACTCGCTCTCTGCATGATGACCCACACACACCCACACACACACACACACACGCTGTACTTAAGGCGCCTCCTGCTTTTTAATCCTCTCGTTTGAATATGGACGGTGTGACCTCCCTCTCGTGTTGTTCCCTGAACCCCGTCCAGATTTCTGGCCAGGAGGAAATTGTTCTACATTTCCTGACAAATTGAGTTAAGCGGACATTAAGTGGAGCTTTAAGAAAACAAATGGCTCCTTTTATCACAGGTGGACACTGATGGCGTAATGGGGCCTGGGCTGATGCTATCGCTGCTAATGGCTTGACAGGAAACATTAGGGCTTTTGTAGACAGGGCTGGCAACGGCCTGGCTAGTCAGACACATGCTCTCTCTCTCTCTCTCTCTATCTCGCTCTCTCTATCTCTCGTTCTGAGGCCCGTCATGCTCTCGTTCTCCCTCTTCGCGTGGGAGGCAGATGTTTGTATGTATACGGTGAGCTTGGCAGGAACAGTGTAGCAGATGCCCATTTCGGTGCCAGGGTGGTGCAGACATGTTGGGCATCAGCACCGGGAGCTGCCCTCCTGCCATAGGTGCTTCTCAGTGCTGTCTGCCAGGGCGCGCTCCACTTACTGACTTATTTATCTCTGCCTTCATCTACGCTCGCTGTTTTAACAGTCTGTCTGTCGGTACAATCTGCCCTGTCCGCAGCACACAGGAACCACGACGAGTAATTGGTGGAAGGATTGGGATGGAGGGATGGATACAGGAAAGGGGTGGGGGGGGGGGATAAAGAGAAAAAAAAAGGCATGTTTTCAAAGGGATGTTTAGCAGGAAAGGCGCAGATGAGTGCGATGGGAACACGCTTTCATTTAGCCCACACAGAGCGGGAACCTGGATTAATATCTGTTCGACATCATGTTGCGTTATTAAACACAGCACAACGGCTTTCGGTCTAATTCTCTCATCTGGTAAACAAATGCATTCCAACAGTAATGAATTTTATTGCCGTGTCAGTCAACCACAAAGCGTTGGGAACTGAGACGGAGAGTTAAACACTATTTCATTTGTGTGTGTATATCTGTGTGTGTGTGTGTGTGTGTTGGTATGTGTGTTTGAGCCACAGATCCAGTGGCCAGTCAAACTGAAACCACTTTTTAAATAAAAAACAGGCCGATTCTCAAAAAGGCCACTCTCGCAAACACTACACTTCAAAATCAAGGCTATCGTGACCAAATATATTTAGCAATATTGCATGATCGAGTGTGGAATTGATCCACAAATGTGTATGTGTAGTACATTTTCACTTACCGTTTACTGTATGCTATTTCCACTAACACAAAAATTCCACTTAGTAATAAAATACTCATTAATGAAATCATAACCACACCCATTAACGTTACGAATTCATTATATGGTGATTAGTAATTAAAGTTTGGAGCAATTTTTTTGTTGAAATACGTTTTGTTTTCCATGTTTTGCTTTTTGTTTGTTTGTTTGTTTGTTTATTTTTGTACCTTGTCTGGTCAATGGCTTGTTTCTTATGGTGTTCACCTGTTCTGCATTTTTATACCCTTTATTGTCAAACCTTGTCATTCGTACTCAAGAGATGTTTCTCTGTTTTTTCTGTGATTTCAGGTTTCCGAATCGTCCGTTGTTGGAGTTGCCTACAGGAAGTCTGCTTTGACCAAAGCCATCATCTGGGTGAGCATGTAAATGGTGATAAATTCATATGTCGTACATTATAATATGTAACAGACTGCAAATGATTTTGCTTCAATTCAGCTTTGAGGCTTCTACTCATTTTCAAAAGTTGCAGAAGGTACTATTTTTTTCTCTTCTTAACGCTCATCTCTTGCTTCATTATGACCCTAAACCTGCATCCTGATTTCTGTAAAGCCGAAAGTGCCTCTATTTTTCTCTTATTCCTAGCTGCTAGGATAATGGTGTACAGTTGGTTATTGGCTTGACCAAGGTGTATCTTTTATTAACTCAGGCATACCTTGGGGAAATGCTCATGATCAAATCGTGCGCTAATTAAAATGAAGCGTGCTTGAAGAATTCAGGAGTGTTTAATATGTACAGAGTGGCCCGGACTGTACAAAGGGCTTTGTTGCTTGGTTAATATGGATATTATGGCTCTGCTGAGACACACACACACACACACACAAAGTTGAATGGTAAAGAGGGTATTAACATACTGTAGTTGTCAGGCAGGAAGCCTTTCATTCTCCACTTCAGGAGAACAGGAACAGAAGTGAATGAACTACTGATTACTCCGCTGAAGGCAATATCAAGCTGCTGCAAGCAAAATATCACTGAGTTACTGAACAGCTTCATAGCACAGCAGAGAAAGAGACATTTTTAACATTTAATAGTTATCTTTCCTGCTTAGACTTTAGCTATTTATTTTAAATCCTTTGGTTTATTAAGTGCTATGGATTTGGAATCAAGCTAAAATGAAAGGCAAGAAGTTACAAGAAAAAGAGCAATCTTTGTTTCTTTCTTTCTGTATTTCTTTCTTTTTCTTTCTTTCTTTCTTTCTTTCTTTCTTTCTTTCTTTCTTTCTTTCTTTCTTTCTTTCTTTCTTTCTCTCTCTCTCTCCTCAAACAGGAGTAGTATTAATCAGTTGATAGGCATATATCGTTACATCACTACATTATTTATTCATTAATTAATTCATTCAATTATTTGTTTATTTATTTATTTATTTATTAGGTAGGAATGATTAAATCTCCCCGTACTAATCATACTATTGATCATTATCATGTGACTGGCTTACATTATTACACAAGCAAGCAGGCAAGCATACAAACAAACAAACAAATGAACAAACCAATCAATTAATCAATCAATAGTTGTCATTTATTTTCTTTGGACATGTTTTCTCTTGTATTTTAGTGTTTTAATTTACTTCTAGGGAACAAAAAAAAGAGAGACTTACTTTCTTTCTTTCTTTCTTTCTTTCTTTCTTTCTTTCTTTCTTTCTTTCTTTCTTTCTGAAACATGAGTAGTACTGATCAGGTTACAGTCAAATGTTATTTTATTTTTATACATAAATATTTATCTATCTATCTATCTATCTATCTATCTATCTATCTATCTATCTATCTATCTATCTATCTATCTATCTATCTATCTACCTATCTATCTATCTATCTATCTATCTATCTATTAGGTAGGAATTATTAAATCTCCTCGGACTTATCTTACTACTGATCATTATCATGTGACTGGATTACATTATTACACAAGCAAGCAAGCAAACCATACTTCTTTCTTTCTTTCTTTCTTTCTTTCTTTCTTTCTTTCTTTCTTTCTTTCTTTCTTTCTTTCTTTCTTTCTTTCTTTCTCTGTTTGTCTGTCTGTCTGTTTGTTTGTTTGTTTGTTTATGTGAAATTGGTGGGAATTATTAAATCTTTCAGTACTAATCTTACCATTGATCAAGTTACTATTGATCATTAACATGTGACTGGCTTTCACTATCACACAAGGAAGCAAGCATGCAAGCAAGTCTTGTATTTTGTTTTTTATAATGTTTAATAAATTTACTTCTAGGGAACAAGAATAAAATAAAACAACAACAACAACAACAACAACAATAATAATAATAATAATAATAATAATAAAATACACATGTATTTATTTCTTACTTTTGCAACAGTATAGGTATAATTTATATATTTTCCTTTGATTGCATGTTTATTTATTTCATTTATTCCTTTGCAAGAAACAAGTGAATTAGAAAAAAATTTATTGGAAAATCCCCCAGTAATAATCTTGAGTGACAATCATGTGACAGGGAAGAGTTATTGCATCATAAATTATAAGAGCCAACTGTCTTTCGGTATGCAAATGTACTCAGTTTGTTAGTTAAAGATTGCAGGCACATGTACATTGTTCACATTGCGTTTTTACAGAATCTAGATTCCTTGATGCGGGTAAAAGTGGGGCTGCATTTGTGTCTTGTTCTGTCATCTAATGATTTTTAAACCAGCATGTCAAGCAATGTATTATTTATCAGACTTTTGGCCAAAATATTCCATTTAACCTCCCAGGAGACATCGACTAGTCTTACATTCCTCTAGTTTCAAAGTAGTTCCTTAATAATTCATGGTATTGTTTAAGATGAAAATTACAAGACCTTAACCCTCCACACGAACCTGCGACACCACCAACACAACACGACGTGTTCTGATGACAAACGCCTCGCTAAAATGCCTAGAAAGTCATCTGCAAATTTCTTTGAAACCTTATTAGCTTTCATGTGGATGAAGATGCAACAACATCTCCATCCTCGTGCACCGCCTCTTGCCCTTATTAACACTTAACATTAATACACCAAGACTTGTGTGAATTGTGCACTTTAGTAGGTAGCGAATGGTGAAAATGGATAGCGAAGCTTCCTGTCAGTAGCAGGAGGGCTGAAATCTCCCCCGTCGCCTGAACCTCCTCCTCTCCCTCGCTCCCCTGCTGGGTGAGCTGGGCTGAGAGTCTGCTGTGTCTGGAGCTCCCTCTGTTCCCTCTCTGGCCTTCCTGATCCTTCACACACAGGCACTTATAAAGCAGCCAGAGCAAGGATCCTGAGCCAAGGAGGATTTTGATGGCCATCAGAATAAAGTGGAATGAATGCGATTAATAAATAAATGGAAGAATGGAGAAGAAGAATTTTGGTTCTTGCTTTTGTCAGATTAAGAGTATGGATATTGTGCCTTTCGTACGCTAATTCACTGAAGGGCAAAGGGCACTTTGTTGGAAGAAGACCAGCATTTACTTTGTTACAAACCTGTCTTTGATTTTTCTTGCTAACATCTGCATTTGTTTTGTTTTGTCTTCGGAAAAATAGAGAGAAAGAGTGACTCATGATAAATCAACTGAAGAAGGTTTAGCTTGTTTCGCAACATTTAATCTGTCTATAAACGACCTGAACGTGTTGTTCTTCAACACAATAGCTCACCGTTGACGAATTGCTGCGGTATGAAACGCAAACAGAGTATCATTTCCACAGCTTTGAGGTTGACCACACCACATCACCCAATCATTGATTACTTTCCTTATATAGTGCACTCATACTTCTAGTCCTGTTTATCATTTACTGATAATTCCTCATTTAACCCTTTAAACTTTCACTATATCACGTTTATACAGCTTTATTACAGCTTTTTTTTTTTTTCAACTTGTTGTAGTTCTAAGACTTGGGAAGTTTTTTCAGATCTCCCAGGCTTTAGAAGTCCAGTTCTTTGAGAAAAACCACTGAATTGGTTTACATACAGTATAAAAAGAAAGGTTTACGGATCATGTATCAGTCTTAATTTGTGGACTAACTCATTAAAGCACTTCTATTCAATGGGCTTGGTATGAGTTTGTATAAGTGTGTGTGTGTGTCTCTGTGAGAATGATTAATAGCTGTTTTCTATTGGGCAGTAGAAGAGGAAGGTCCGTCTGGTAGGAACAGGGGATTTTCTCTGCTGGGCATTGTCATCAGACTGTCCGCCTCCTTCAGCCATTGTGTGGATGTTATGAAATCATCGCAAACAAAACTTTAAAATGCTAATCCTTTCACTTTTACCTTTATAACTGATTTCACCATCACCGTGACAACAAGTCGAAAAAGTATTTTGTTTTGTCATTCCAGAAAACAATCAATTCAACGAAAATGTGTGTTTGGAGTGTTTAAGGGGGAAAAAAGAAGTCACCTATAATGCATGTCACATCCCCTGTCTTGCTCCTCCAATCTCCCATTAACCGCATCCACTCAAAGTCGCATCACTTACAGCCCACACGTCACCTCCGTGTCGGCTTTTTAAAAAGGTGAGAATGCAGGGGATTTGAATTCAATCTAAGGGTGCGCACAGATCAATAGAATAAATCCTACCTTGAAGCGAGTTTAGGAATAGCTGAGAAGCTGGAAAAAAAAAAAAAAAAGTGTAAACTTGCCACCCGTGTCACTGTTAATAAAGATATCATTTAGGACGTTTAGCAGGGTCGCAATTCATTTGCATCCGTCGCATTTTACAACAGATTGAGTCACTTTCGCATTCATAAAGCACCATCATGCTTATAGACCAGGATTGCTAGCGATATCATGGCAGTTTTCAGCCACATCACTTAGCGAGTCCAATGTAGAAAATCACAATAATTTATCCTTTTATAGTTTTAACTGTTTTGTGGTTTTATAGGCTCGCTCTCTGTCTGTCTCTGGCCGAAACAGGTACCCTGCACTCCATTAAGTCGGCTCCATGGCCCCTCTCTTTTATTTGACATTTTATTTGGCGGAGACGAACGAGCAGCAGTTGGATTATAACATAATTTGTCTTGTCTTTATTACCGGCACAAAGGACACCGCTCATTAATTATTCCGCCGTTGCAGCTCAACACAAACTGGAAAAGGTCCCTCTCTGGACAGATGGCGAGGACATTGTTATTTATATCAATCAGCCCAAAATGTTCAGCAAGGATTACTATGCCTTGGACCCATCTGATTTATTCCTCTCTCTCTCTCTCTCTCTCTCTCTCTCTCTCTCTCTCTCTCTCTCTGCATTTTCACCCCAGTCCCCGCCGTAGGGCCGCTGTTCAAGCTTTTTTAATGGAAACCGAATACAGACTGCAGAGACACAAGGCCAGTGAGCGTTCCAGCATTTTTATTCCAGGGCCAAGTTTTTTTTTTGTTTTCCATGTTCAGGTGAAGTGTTCAGCAGGGAAGCCTGGTGCCCTCCGGCCCATAGCGCTCCACTCAAACCCTCTGCACTGTAAGTCACAGAGGTTGATGTGGTTCAAGCATGAACACAATTCTCCCTGGTTTTAGTGCTCAGCACCTGTGATCCTGTGTGCTATAGCCTCCAGACAGCTGAGACTAACACAACACATACTTCCTATTCCTCAAGCTTCAGCCACTAATTCGCGTCAGCATGGCTTCATCGTGGAAATAGTGGTTTTTGCTGTATTTAAGCATCTCGCTCATGATTCTGACAGTCTGGTTGTGATGTTTAGTGGTATACAGTATGCCTGGCTCAACAGCCGCTCCAGCAAATTTATGAGTTCATGATATGATTACTTAGCAAGATTTATGGTCTGTTTTATAGATTTAACTGAGTAATGTGTCTAAGTTGATTGATTTGAAGTAAAAACTTATTTAAATTAACAAAGCTGCCAGTTGAGTGTTGGTGAGCATGTTGATTTGATGTAAGTGATGAACTCTGGTTGGGATGAAGACACCATCTTAAATTTTCATGCAGGAATTTTAGCTGGTTAAGATGTTGGACTGCTGATTGGAAGGTTGTGAGTTCACATCCCAGGTCCAACCAAACTGCCACTTCTGGGCCCCTGAGCAAGGCCCTTAACCCTCAATTGCTCAGTGGTATAAATAAGATCAATCTATGTATGTATATGTAAGTTTATGAATGGGTGTTTTGCTTTGTTTTTCCTAGTTGGAAGTTGGATTTATGAGCTTAAATGGGAAGTGGTAGCTCATTGGTTAAGGTTTGGGACTGCTGATAAAAAGGTTTTGAATCAGAAGTTTGAATCCCAGGCCCACCAATTTGACACTGCTGGGCCCTTGAGCAAGGCCCTTAAAACTCAACTGCTCAGTTGTATAAATAAGATAAATGTAAGTAGGTCTGGATAAAGGCATCTACCAAATACTGTAAGCTTAAGAAGGCGTGTTTTCTTTGTTTTTCCTAGTCGGAAGTTGGAAATACCTAGTTACAAGCATACTATTGAGAAGAGGTAGCTCACTGGTTAAGGTTTGGGACTGGTCCTCAGATGGTTGTGAGTTCAAATCCCAGGACCACCAAGATGGCACTGCTGGGCCCTTGAGTAAGGCCTTTAACCCTCACCTGCTCAGTTGTGTCAACAGTTTCATAGACCTACATTATGTCATCATGCTGAAATGCATTTCTAAGACTGTAAATACATTAAAACAAACAATTACTGCATGACATACATAATTCCAGAGGTGATCAAATGAGATGGAATTAAAATCTGAGGCTCTGCTTAATCTTAATCTGAAGCCTAATGTAAACTCAACTGTGTATCCTGACTCTGAATACAAGTTTCCCAGTGTCAGTGTTTATTTATAGTAGTAAATAAATTACAAAGAGAAAAACAGTAATGTCAGGAAGGATGTTTAAACAGGTAAAAACATATTTTTCAAGGTCATATACATAAAGGAAATACTAAAAAATCCAATTTTCATTTAGTAAAAATAATGAAATATGAAAAGCCTCCGATGTTAACTGGAATTCACAAAGTTATTAAACTCAAATAAAACTGTTTTCAGAAGCGTCTCATATGGATTTGCTGTCCTGTCAAATCCAGTATTAGGAAAAAAAATGCAAATAGCGATGCAGGTTGTGATTAAGATTTTAACTGTGCCTTTTTGCAGCTTTTAGCTAATGAAAAACAAAGTCTTAGAGGATCTAAGTCTTAATTTATTAAACATGAATAGGTCCTTGATGAAATATAGAAATGGGATACGTTTTGCATTTCAAAGAATCCAGCTTACGACTTACTCACATGTAAATTAGGTCAGGATTTGAAAAAAAAAAAATACTTAAAGGAGTATTTAATGTTTGAATCCAGTAATATAAAGCACAATGAAATGGCACCTAGTGAAGATAAGAGCTATTGGGCTTCTGTAAGTCCTTGAATTTGTCTTTGCAACTGTGAAATATCCTTCACTTTGAAGAGTGTCCAATAAAGCAGTGGCCTTATTCATGAGCTGGACACTTTCCTTATTTCGTTCTTTCTTGTGAAAGGATGGCTTTAATTGCTTCATTACATTATATAAACATAAGCAGGACAATGAAATTAAAATGAAAGCCGGTTTATATCGTCTGTTTAGTAGAGTACACACGCAGTGTAACACTTGGGGATGAAAAGAATAAGTAATGCAATGTTGTGTAACGCAACTTGACGCTAAGTGAGATTACTGTTAGGGCCTCAGAGTTGATTATTTTAAGATGTTGGCCTATTGATTAAAAGGTCATGAGTTTGAATCCCAGGTAAACCAAACTGGGGCCCCAGAGCAAGGCCCTTAATCCTCAGTTGTATAAATGAGACAAATGTAACTTGCACTGGATGAGGGTGTCTACCAAATGCTGTTAATGTAAGCTTAAGAAGGGATGTTTTCTTTGGTTTTCCTAGTTGCAAGTTGGAAATACCAAGTTGCAAACGTAAGTGGGAAGTGGTAGCTTATTGGTTAAGGTTCGGGACGATAGAGCAGAAGGTTGTGAGTTAAAATCCCAGTTCGGGACGATAGAGCAGAAGGTTGTGAGTTAAAATCCCAGGACCACCAAGATGACACTGCTGGGCCCTTGGGCAAGCTTCAGAAGGGGTGTTTTCTTTGTTTTTCCTAGTTGGAAGTTACAAGCATACAAGTGGGAAGTGGTAGCAAATTGGTTAAGGTTTGGGATTATAGATCTGAACGTTGTGAGTTCAAATCCTAGGACCAACCACCTGACACTGCTGGGCCCTTGAGCAAGGGTACTCTCAACTGCTCAGTTGTATGTCCAACAGTTTAATAGATCCACATTATGTCATCATGCACATTATGAAAGTGCATTTCTAAGACTGTAAATACATTCAAACAAACAATTACTGCAAGATGTTCAGAATTCCAGAGGTGAATCAATGAGATGGCAGTATAATACTAGATGTTGCCTAATAATAATCCCAGAAAATCAATAAATGTAAAAACAACTGTGTAACTTGACTCAGTGTCAATATTTCTTCATGGTATTAAATAAATTACTGAACAAATAATGCCACTGCACTATTAAAGCTAACCTCCCATTCCCTAACAATCAAATCTTTTCCTGGTCACAAGCACAGACATTTAAACTGGAGAGTGGATGCTAATGGAGGCCGCTTTAATGAGAAAAATAGGAACAGATTAAAATATTAGGAAAAATTCATAAAGTACGATGGTAAAAGGCAGGCACAGGGTACTAACTGGTTCCAAATAAACTGGATGAAAACACAAGGCAGGCTTGGTAAACATCAGATACTTTACAAATAACACATACAATGCTTTTAAACAGTGCTAACAGAATTAAACATGGCTAAGCATTATCAGAAGGATGGTGATGAGGAAGGAGGAAGTGCAGGTGGTCGCTGGGAGTGCAAGTCCGAGTCGGCCATGTTTGTAGTCGGTGGCGATGTGTTAACAAATAAAAATGAACTAAAACAGAAACATAAAATACAACAAAACCTGATTAAACTGCAGCTTCACCTGTAGTTCGAATTCTGTTCAAGAAAGAAAGAGCGAAAAAATATTAGCGCTAACCCCTGCTGCGACCCTGGGATGAAATTTCCTTCAGTATCTGCCAAAGATTTCTTTTAGAACCAGATGAAATATATTCCATTTCCACACCACTAATAATCCCATATGTTTTTTATTGGCTTAAGCATTGTGTCTCTTTTGTAATTTTATAGATAGAGATTTTTTTTTTTGTTACATTTGGGATCGTTTATGAGTTTTGCCGTTCCCAGGTTGAGTAAACCAGACCCCAGAGCGTCTTTTGTGTATGAGCTAACTCCATGTATTCCCTCAAGCACTTTAATGTCTTTTCCCTCGTTAGGGATCTTCAGTTGCCTGACAGTTTGATTTACCTGCTTGGGACAGAACATCTCTCAGCCAATACAATTTACAGAGTAATTACTACACTGCAGACTGGAAGTCAAGATTAAAGTAAAATCTTAATGAATTATAAATGGAGTCATACATTTCGGTGAGCCTATTGTGGTCGCCGTTGTGTTAACACACCTTTCATTTTGAAGAATGGAGACGGCTGTGTGAAAGGAAGAACGCTATTTCGAGGTAAACTACTTTAACTAATGTATTTTATTTGTTAAAAGGTGCATGCCTGCGCGGATACACAACACAAATCCATTTTCTCCCATCGCTTCTTTATTCAGTCCTGATTGGATGCTCTCTCTCTCTCTCTCTCTCTCTCTCTCTCCCTCATCCTTCTCATAGAACAGATTAACATTCCAAATTCTTCCAAACTATTTCCTCACCCTCTCGTCCTCCCTCCTGTTCTCCCTCTCCCTCTCTCGGGCCGGCGTCCATGGCTCCGAGTGAGACCGTTAGTTAGCGGCACTCATAAAAAACTCAATTCATCAGCAGCGAGCATCATTTGGTGCGAGCAGGAAAGCGCACAAAAGGGGTGAAGCTTGTCAGCGAGACAGGTGGCATGAGATCTGGCTCGCAGAGTGAGCAATATGAATAATAGATTCTGCTAAATGTACGCCAGTAAACACAGCTGCCTCCGCTCGCATCCAAAAGAACAGCTTGGCAGGACGGAGAGAGAGAGAACGGAGACGGAACGGAGCCCGTCCTCCCGCCATCTACCCCCACCCCTGGCGCCACCACCTCCACCTGAGGGCCGTGGCCGATTAACTAATCACACAGGGCCCCTTAAATACGAGGTGAGACATGAGAAAGAGCGAGGCAGACAAAGGAGGAGGCAGAATGTGGACTCATTTGCAAGTCTGAAGGCCTAATCACTATAAAAAAGAGGATGATGGTTCGACCAGAGAGAGAGAGAGAAAGAGAGAGAGAGAGAGAGAGAGGGGCTCATAACAGGCTCATGATTTCATAAGAATTTATACAGCATTATGATAAAGAATAATATCACCTTCTTTTATTAGAATTTTCAGCTCGATCTCATACTGCATCATTATGCATTATGGCAAGTAAAATACACCAAAAAATTAAAAATTCAAACATATCACAGTCAGCTAGATGTATAATACATATAACTAATTATAATTATATTAAAAGGACATGCTGTTATAATGCTAATAATCAGAGAAAAGATGAAGTGATGCGCCATCTCACCACCTGATGCTCCAATAACAGCATGTTCTCACGTGTTTATACAGTATTCTTTTAATAATTAAAAAAACAGGAATTGTCGAATGTCAAATTGTATGCATTTTTTCTTACATTCGGTTTAAGTTTAGGAGCATCTGTGAAATTCCTGAATTGTGTTACTAATATTATAAGAGCTATAATTGGCTGTTATGAAGTGCTGCTTGTCACAATCGGTGAGTCGAGACAGATGGAAGTGCAACGCTTTTAATAAAAGATCAAGCTAGAGGTGAAGAAAGCCCTGGGAAAAACACAAGAAAGGGTCATGTGATGAGCGAGCAGGAAACACAAACCAAATATGTAATGATGTAAGGAGTGAAAGCTAGGCATTAATTCAGAACTGGATGGATGTTCATGGTTGGTGATTAGGAATGGGTAAAGTGTAGTCTGGAGCATTTACATTTCTGGCATTTGGCAGAAGCCCTAATCCAGGGTGACTTACAATTTATCTTATTTATACAACTGAGGGTTAAAGGCCTTGCACAGAGGCCCAGCAGTGGCAGCTTGGTGGGCCAGGGATTCAAACTCACAACCTTCTGCTCAGTAGTGCAACACCTTAACCATTAGCTACCACAACAACGCTGAACAGTCATCACTGCCACTAGAAACTCCTACAATAAATGTTAATAAATAAACAAATAAAAATGTCACAATAACAATGTTACCATATTAGTGATAATTCTCAGTAGGCTTATTTTATTATACATATTATACATTGTTTTTGTTTCTTGCACCATTCTTTTAAGCAGATATTCTGGGGATGTTTTAGCTAGTTGTTAATGTGTTGGGCTACAGATCAGAAGCTTGTGAGTTTGAATCCCAGGTGTACCATTCTGCCTTCTGCCACTGCTGGGCCCCTGAGCAAGGCCCTTAATTGCTCTTTTGTATAAAATGAGATTAAAATGTAAGTCGCTCTGGATAAGAATGTCTGCCAAATGTAAAAGTGTCAACTGTTATGTGTAAAAATCCAAAATACTCAAACTAACCCAGAGATCTCTTTTCCCAACATCCCCCACAGTGTCGGCCTGGACTCTCTTGATTCTCTTGATTCATCGTAAAAAGTGCACTGAGAACACAACCATATCGACTTACCATATTTTTTATTTCTTTGTTTTATTTTGTAGCTATACTGCAGCATAGATAGAATAGAATAGAAGACTTTATTTGTCACATCTTCATTACAGTGAAATTCTTTCTCCAACTGGGGTTGGGGTCAGAGCGTAGTGCCCCTGGAGCAGTCAGGGTTAAGGGCCTTGCTCAGGGGACCAGTAGTGGCAGCTTTGCAGTGCTAGGGCTTGAAACCTAACCTTTCTATTAAGACGATCAACCCTGATCTTCCCACAGCATTCCCCTTAACAGTAATGATCTCATCACTGGATGAGGTTACTCTACTTCCTGTTCAAGTGCGAACCTGAGTACGAGTTATGTTCATGTTCAAGGGAATCGCAGCACAGTTCTAGTGCGACCAAACTCCACTTCCTACAGGGTTCGGTGCACAGAACTAAACCGCCAGTGTGAAAATATCTGTAATTGAATCTAATAGTTACAAATACAGGCAAATGTGTCTGCTCATATTAACTACATGAATAAAATAAACCAGAGTTTAGTAAACCTCAACTGCTAAAGTGAGATAAATAGGATCATAATCTGCCTTACTTTCTGTTCACTCTGGATTAAATAAATATATAAATTAGATCTTATTAGTATTCATAAAAATACAATGATTAAGCAGATGGTAAAACAGGAAGTCTTATAAAGTTCTGAAATAAAAAAAAATCAGTTGTACCAAAATCTTCAAACTCAAAGCAAGCCTGCAGTCGTGCATCTGATGATGTCATCATTCCTCGCCGGACCGGACAGAAAGAAAAGGTGGTCGATTTGTCAGCACCCCCTTCCTCTTACCCCCCCCCCTCCTTTTTTTTCCAGTTTCTCTGTCTGATGGCTCCCCTGTTGTAGTTTAGGAAGATTTTGCCTAGCAGAAGGTAATTAATTCTTCAATTAAAATGTTGTTAAACATTTTTAATGAGCAGGAGGCACGCGGGAATAGGATATGAAAGTATGTTTAACCAGAGAAAGAAAACATGGCCGTTTGAAAGTTAGTTCCAGGGAAAAAAAATTGTAAAAAAAAAAAAATGTGTTCGATGACCCACTTTCAAATGCAGCAACTCGTAATAAGAAATATAAATAAAAAATCAAATGGTTTCTCTCTCTCCCTCTCTCTCTCTCTCTCACTCTCTCTCTCAGGGCTCCGAGGATGTGTCCCTTATCTCAGGTGATTATGGCTGGCGCTTTTATCAGCCCCAAATTAGGCCAGTGTCACTTTCCAAACAACTCGTACCCCCCCTGCTTGTTCGCATGCATGCAAATCAACGTATTCCCAATATAACCCATTTAATTAATAGCATTGAGAAAAATATCTAACAGAGGTTGGAGAGGAGACGAGAGGAAAGGAGGAGAAGAAGAAGAAGAAGAAGAAGGGGGGAAAAAACCGTAGTAAATTACAATCCGGATGCTGACTTCCAATCAGCGATTCCATCTAGGCTTCATAATTAAAGTGTGACAAAACAAGTCACTCTCTAAACGACACAATGCTACATCTTGATCTTCTTTCCTCTCTCTAAACAGCGCTTAGGACTTGCTAAAAGAGCTCTGTGAGCATGTAGAACATCACGATCTTGCTGTAGTAACCTCTTAGGTAATCCTTTAAGCGCTTGTGACTGTAGGCATTGCCGTGGGAGCTTGCCGTAGGTTCCTGGCATCCGAGTTGCAATTAGAGGATGTGTAAATGTGTTTTTTTTTTTTTGCCTAATCACCCCAAAAACCGGCCCCTAGGACTCTCCCTAATGCAAAGCCCATTAACTCGGGCCATCAAAACAAAGATCTTGCTCCTAATGACAGTAATTCCTCTAGTTGCTCACACCAGCACACCAGAGCTCAAGTCTAAACCAGACATGATGGATGGAGCCGATGTAGAGAGTCAGACACCTGCAGTACTGCCGAGAACGAGAGAGAGAGAAAGAGAGAGAGAGAGAGAGAGAGAGAGAGAGAGGAAAGCAAATTCATTAACCCTGCATTTCCTCACTTTAAATTCTTGGTGAATTAGGACACAGTCTCAGATGGAGCGAGAGAGTGAGTGAGCGAGAGAAAGAGAGACAGAGAGACTCTGAAAGCCCTGGCCTATACAAACATCATCATTAACACAATTAATGCTCATTTCCTGTTCCCCCCTCCGGCTATGAAACTTTGGCCCACTAGTGACTCCTTAAGGGAGTGTTTGGGCCGTACCATTTTCAGTTACAGAAAGCTAAAGAGAAGCCTAGGCGCTCACAAGCGACCTATTACCCTTTAGCCCAGCTGTCACGCATTTGGAAGCTAAACGCTAGCTGTAGCTGTGCATAGAGCAGTGTATTCATCTCACGCGAACCGACTCGTCTGAAGAAATGATTAGCGGGTAGGATTGGAAACAAAAACATTCAAAGCTAGCCCAAAGACAAGCTCAGTGATCAGTGATCAATGCAACCAAATCCCTAAAACTCTTTAATACGTCTAACTTCATGACAGTGAATAAAATACTGGCTGATGGGTGGACTACTGTTTATATTTGCTAGAAAAAAAGCTACAAATGAAAGTATTTCCATTTCATTACATGTAGCTATAAATGGATAAAATTGGTTATTCTGTCATTATAAAAAAAATTAATTGATGAAGAATTGCTGTCATATGAGACCAATAAGTGTGACCACTATTTAACAACAAAGATTTTGCTTTAATAAATGCACTTTTTTGTCAACATTTTATTTTGCATAACTTTTTCTTTTCTTTTCTTTTCTTTTCTTTTCTTTTCTTTTCTTTTCTTTTCTTTTCTTTTCTTTTCTTTTCTTTTCTTTTCTTTTCTTTTCTTTTCTTTTCTTTTCTTTTCTTTTCTTTTCTTTTCTTTTCTTTTCTTTTCCTCTACTATGATTTCCAGGAAAATATTATGGTGTATGTGTGTGTTGAGAAGTGCAATCCTTTTCAGCCATGTTTGTAGGCCGTGGTGCATCTTGGGAATTGGAGTGTGACACCGATCCCCACACGATCATGACAGTATTAATATAACTATCGGATTTTTCAAATGAAGTTCATAGCTAGACTGGTGAGGGGCCGGCTGTTTATAGCTCCAGTTTCCAACTGTTTTCTCTCTTTCTGTTTATTTCACTATTTTTTTTACCTATTTCATCTGCTACATTTTTTCCACCTTCAACAAACAAACAAACAAACAAACAAACAAGTAAATAAATAAATAAATGGTATATTGTTAATAAAATCTATTTGTTTGGGTTTTTTGTTGCCGTTTTTGTTTATTTCTTTATTTGGTTGTTTTTTGTTTACTAATAGAACACAGTGAAAAGAACACAGCTTGCTTGCTTTTTTTTTGTTAATTAATTTATTTATTTTTAAACCTTTGGCTCTCACTCCCAAGCTCTCTGCAAATCTGCCAGGTCAAGCTAGTCCTCGATGAACACTTATCACATCTCTCACAAATGACCCTTTTATTCTGTATATATATAATTATTTCCGTCTTTGTGTCCCACTTCCTCTCCCCATTCAGCTGAACTTGCTCCGGGTGACCGTTTGCTCTGACCAGAGTTTCACCTCAACCGTCTGTAATTTCTCATCTGTGTGAACGATGACACACTTTCAGTGATCGATGGCCGGAGTTTGTTTTCCGTCTCCCGTCCTCAACTTCGAGGCAAACTAAAAATAGACTACGACGAAAACGTAAACACTGAGCTCGGCACCGCCTCTCCAGGCGATGGGGATTAGTCGCATAATAACCGCGGGATTAGTTGGCGTTGGATATCGTGGTTTAATCTGTAGCTGTCTAGTGACTGTGCTATCGAGGTGACTGAATAAACGTAATAATGTATTAATTATATAAGGATAACGAATTCCCATGACGCTCTTCTATGCTTAATATTAGACGAGCAACATCTCTCTCTCTCTCTCTCTCCCTCGCTCTTACTTTATTCTCTCTCTCCTGTTCTCTTTCTCTCCCTCTCTATATATCTCTCCCTATCTCTCCCTCTCTTTCTTTTTCCATTTCTCTTTCTCTCTCCCTCTCTTTCCCTCTCTCTTTCCCTCTCTCTCTCTCTCTCCCTCTTTCTTTCTTACCCTCTCTCTCTCCCTCTCTCTATAACTCTCCCTATATCTCACTCTCTTTCTCTCTCCCTCTCTCTTTCTCTCCATTTCCCTCTCTATCTATCTATCTATCTATCTATCTATCTATCTATCTATCTATCTATCTATCTATCTATCTATCTATCTATCTATCTATCTATCTATCTATCTATCTATCCCTATCTCTCCCTCTCTCTCTCTCTCTCTCTCTCTTCCTCTCTCTCTCTCTCTCTCTCTCTCTCTCCATGCACTGGGCAGATTTGTTAGGTAACACAGCATCTGCCTGAGTAGTGCATGGTAATTGAAACGCACTCGCCTTGACAGGTAATGGCACATTTTTTTTTGTTTTGCATTTTTTTCTCTGCACTGAAGTGAATGCGTGCCTGATTTCATTAGGCATAAATAATTTGGCCGCTTGGGTATGATGCGTTCGCAATTACTTATTCTTTTTGTATTCCAAATTACCTATTCTTTCAGATGTTTCTTTAATGTGATTAGCAAGCTATGCAAGCTAGCCAGTGGGTTTTTCTTTTTTTTTTTCTTCTTCCTCTTCTTCTTCTTCTTCTTCTATTTTTTTTTTTAATCACAGCTTTTATTTTGGTGCACCAGGATACAGAAACGTGACAAAATATTTGCTTTATGTGACCGTTTCATTGCATTTTTCTTTCCTTCTTTCAGTGCATTGCTTCCGTCCTTCCTCGTCATTTATTTACTTATTTTTTTTTAGTATTATTTTTAGAGATTAGTTGCATTTATGTCTGCAGCAAACACTGTTCCCTAATACCTAAGTTTAAACTTTTCAATTATCATTTGCTGACTTATTTTCAGGAAAGTTTAAAAAAAAACATTCTTTTTTTTCATTTCCTGCAGTTTCTCAAAATCACCACTGTAATCAAGCTAGATAATATACCGTGTTTGAAGAGCTAGCTACAAGTTTTCTGAACATCCGACCATCACAGTTTAATCTGTAATTTAAAAAAAAAAATAATAATAATATTTTGAAAAAGGTTTTTTCCACTTTTTAGAAATATTCTTAGAACCTGTCGATGTTCTTAATAAACAAACTGATTTTTTTTTCTGGATAGCTAGGTGACTTACGAGCGCAAGTTTACATGAGCATTAGGGGAAATGTTCTCTAATTACACTGTTTTTTCATTTTCATTTTCATTTAATCTGTCCAGAGATTATTTCTGAATCTTTATGTCTGTGCTTCTCTTTTGCTTTTATAGCAAAAGAGTTCTGTAAATGGTGTAAAAATGGCATGTGTATGTATGTGGCTCATTGAGTCATGATACTCTATACCCAGTAACCCAACCATGTCCTCATTCATCTTAAACTGCATACCAAATGATATATACTACACTATGCACTATGCAATCTACTGTCTAATGGGGGGGTTCAATCTGATCCGCAAAGGGCTGGTCTGGGTGCAGGTTTTCTTTCCAGTCAAGCAGGAGCCACACCTGATTCCACCTGTTTAATCAGTTGAGCTTCAGTTGAGCTGTGGCTTCTGATTGGTTGGAATCTGCACCCACACCGGCCCTTTACGTATAAGATTGGACACTCCTGGTTTAGTGTAGGAAGTTTAAAAGTGTTGTATCATCTACATTTAGAAGGGTTCAGCTAATTTTTTGTAAAATTGTCGGCCATCTTGACTTTTCTTTCTCATCAGCACCTTTGCAGCCCCGCCCCTCTTCCACTACATACTCAAAGCTGTGAACGTTCTGACCAATCTGATTTGAGAATTCTGTTGTCCTTATGAAGTATTACATAGTGTTATCAGATACACCTTGACTGCAAAGACCACACATCTCTACAAATCACTGACAGATTGGACGTATCGACTCAGGTAGTCTGCGCTGGCGTCTGAAGCGGCGGCTTCGGCACTGTACTACGGTGTAGCTACGGTCAAATCCCAATCAGTGCAGAAGGGGAAGCGCCATTAACTCCGATTTGATTAGTGGAGATTTCCTAATGCCGTTCAACTTATTATCTCTCAACATGTAGCATAATGGGTCGCAGCGATTATGGTGATTAATGAGAGATTACGAGGGAGCCTATAGATAGCGGGAGCTTGAGCCGAATCTTCCCTAGATAAACACTGAATAGAGTCAATAGAGTCACTCATGACCAGTGATTATTTTATATTTGTATGTCTGATGTCGTGGTTATTCAGATGATTGCTGACCGTCAGTAATACAATGGCTGTCAATCTTCCTGTCTCGTTTTTTTTTTTTTTTTAATAAGTAAAGCAGACTGTGAGTTTGGGTGAAGGTTTGTACGTGGCACTAATTAACATGTCCTTTCTCATTAGTTGCTGGTCATTAAAGGCCGTGTGTTTTGGACATTTAGTGTGTCCCTGGCAGAGCGACGCGAGGCCAGATTTAGACGTGTGTGTCGCTGGTTTCTCGGCCATCACATGGACCGTAGCAACATGACGGAAAAAAAAAAAAACTGGGGCAACCGTCCGTCCCTGTGGTCCACAACCCGCTGCCCCCCCACCCCCCATTTCACTCCCTCTCTCTGTATCTCTCACTGTATCTCTCTCTCTCTCTCTTTCTCTCTCTCTAGTTGGGAAACTGCCTGTGTTCATGGATATTTGGGGTAGAAAAGAGGTATCATGAATAGTTAATAAAAAAAGTAAAACTTATGTTTTTTCCCCTGTTTTGTTAAGGTGTCTTTTTTAATTGTCTTTGCTCTCCTTTTTTGTTTTTTGTTTTCTCTGCTTTCAATGTCATAAATGATGCAGTTTTTTTTCTGATTAATATGGTATTCATGTAACCCAATAAAGGGCTTTTTTCAATTCTCTCTCTCTCTCTCTCTCTCTCTCTCTCATACCCTATCTCTCTCTCACACACACACACAGATGGCCACACAGTCCATTTCTAGTAACTAGTACTAGTGTATATACACGTGCACATGTTTTTTCCCCGAGATCACATGAATTTGACGGACAGACGTCATAGTATGGAGATTTAGCGTAGGAGATCTGGGGAGAGAAACACCAAGCTGAGCATCTGTGCCGAGTTTAAGCGCTAAAAGAGACCCTCTCATCAGCTAAAGAGAGAGAGAGAGAGAGAGAGAGAGAGAGCGATGAAAGAGAGATGGAGACATTTGGACAGTTGGACACTTCCTCTGGCTAAATGTAATGTGTAACTGTCAAATCTCAATCACAGTGCAGAAGGGAGAGCACCATTAACTCAGATTAGATGACTCGAGCTTTCCTTCTGTCATTCAAATTATTAATATCGCTCAACATTTGGACCTCATTAAAGGCTGGGAATATTCTGCACAGTATTCCAAAAAAAAATGATTCTACTTCACTTATCAGTATTTTACCAAATATATGAATGTTTGCTTTGACTACATTTACAGTAATGTGTGTTGTTGGAAAAAAGAGATTGCTTTATACTTTATACAGGTGTGTAGATTGTAGAATGGGTCGATTTTTCGGAGATTCCCAAAGAAATTCCTGGGAAAATCCTTTACATGGTGTAATTCCAACATAATCAATGTTATTTAGTCCCCTGTCAGTAGTTTTAATGTTATGGCTGATCTGTGTGCTTCCAGACTGATGAAAATTTCATTTAACTAGCATTTCACTTAACAACAAATTAGTTTTCTTACTGCTAAAAATGAGGTAAATAAATGTATAAAATTCAGCTTCATCTGCATCATCATCATCATACAAGATGAAAGAAAAGCGTGTATGAGGAGTGAGTCTTTTTATGCCCATCCATTATTGCTTCACCGAGTTGCTTCCTATTTGCATAAAGTTCACCGTGGACTGTGGACACACTCATGTCTAGTCTCTAATACTCTCACTACCAACCTTTCTTAGGGTTTCTTTTAAAACTTTCAAAGATCTGCAGAACAAATTCTTCCAGTTATCATTCTTATGTTACTACTATGTTATAGTAGCTATAAACGGTCTTTCCGTCACAACCGTATTCTTACGACAGAATCTTTCCCCTAGATGACTTTCACATAGTGGAAAACCTTCACATCCCCACAGAAAACATCAACAATTTGTCTTCTTCAGAATCCATTTAGTCCTACAGTAGTTAGATTATATAGACCTTAGTGGTGTGAATTAAAGGTTACTATAAAAACGAGAGCATGGATACACTGTAGCTGTGTGATTCGGCTTGCAGCCGGATCTACTTTCAGAACTGCAATATGAAGACTTTTTCAGAGCTCGAGAGGTAGCAGGCCGGCTTCGGTTTAGACATGCGTGTGTGTGATAATTCCCGATCCTGTAGAGCAGCGAGAGCACTGACAGCACCGAGAACACCGAGAGCACCCGGCTCCGTGTGACTGCGGGCGAGAGTGCCGGTCGAGCTGATAGTTCTGCTGGATTTGAGCACTCGCCGCATGCTGGTCATGGAACATGCGCTGGGCATTTTACATATTTAGAAAATGTAAAATGTGTATTTTCTCTCTCTCTCTCTCTCTCTCTCTCTGTCTCCCTCTCTCTCTCTCTCTCTCTCTCTCCTCACAAGCACACCCGTCCCCCACCCCCCACCCCTACGCCTTGAAGTTCTAATATTTCTAGAGGTGTAATATTGCCCAAATATCGAACGTAAACAGGATTAGTATTATCACGGGTGCACGAGGGGCCTAGCGTGCATATTCAGAGTAATGCAGATAAATACATGAATATGTAAAACGGAAAGAAAGAGGGGGGGAAGGATGGGGGGAATTCTTTTGAAGATGGTAGCGCTTCCAGTTCTGCACTTAACGAAACAATGATATTCGCACAGACCACTTTAATCAAAGTAGATATAGCCTTCGAAACTTTTGGCACGCTGGAATAAAGTTTTTTTTTTTTTTTTTTTTTCCAAGATTACCCGCAATATTATAAACTATCCGAGATGCATTATGTGCCCTTGAATCCCGAGCAGATGATGATGGTGACTCTAATGCTGTGTTGATAGAAAATAGAAAACATACAGCCTCCAAACAGTTTGTTCGCGGAAATGCATTTTTTTTCCTTCTCTTTTTTTTTTCTTCGTTCGACACAATGAAGAGAAAATGAGTATATTTGTCAGCGGAGGCGCGGGTGAAGAATGAAAAATAATTTTCTAAGAGATGGCCCCCTTTCACCCGCCCTGCTCTGAATATGGCATATCGGAGGCAGTTATTTGATCTCTGCCGTACAGATGGCCTCCGCCGCTCATATCGCAGTGACACGAGCATCGGCAAATACCAGGATCTTGATTTATCGGTAGCGCAGAGGAAGTTAATTGTGGTGCACAAGTTCCAATCAGTCTTTTGGGAGGGATCCGGGGACACGGAGCACCGACGCACGCGCAGGCTGGGGCAAAACACTCATATTTCACATGTTGGTTTGTTTATTTATGTTTGCGGATCTCCGAGATTGCACAATGTCGCGGAGAAATTGCCCTCCTTTCAGGATTCAATAAGCACGCAGAGAAACATTGTCAACATGACGCCGTCTGTTTGTTTACGCCATATTGGAATCTGTCTTAAGGAGCTGGAGTGGGTTATAGCGCTGTGATATACATTCTCATCTCGCTCTTCGTCTGACTGTGCCGAGGCGTAAATAGGCGTCTCTGTAAACGATCCTCCACGTGTTTAGCAACATTCATCTCGGTTCGAGACGCTGGGATGAAAGGCAGAAGGGAAAACACCACTCAGAAGTTTCGGGAAACATTTAAATGAAGAGCAGGGAAAGAAGGTCGTGAGAAGAACGAGAAAAAAAAAGGAATAGCATATTGCAGTGTGTATGGGTTTCTGGGTACAATATATATAAGTGTGTGTGTGTGTGTGTGTGTGTGTGTGTTGATAACTGGCAGTGGTCTTCAATGTCAGCCATGTGTACAATGCCTCCTAATGGAGCGGAATGGAAAAGACACACACACACACACACACACTTATACATATACATCTGAATATTATAATTGCTGCAATTTTCACTTTAATGCCACTAAATTATTTAATAACATTCGTCAGAAAGAATTCAGGCAACTTAATTGTCTAATGCATACACACAAATATACAAATAAATAAAATAAATAAATAAATAAATAAATAAATAAATAAATAAATAAATAAATAAATAAATCAACTAATTAAATAATAATAATAATAATAATAATAATAATAATAATGATGATAATGTAAGGGATTTTCTTTTTTCTTAAATACACATTTTCTCCTCTTCACTCTTCATCAAATTTATTTCTCATTTCCACAAAAAGAATAAAGAATTCCGACATTTGGGATGCTTTTGGGATTCTTTTCCATACCATATGCATGCATTGTTCCTTCATGAATTCCTCAGTCAAAGATTATATTTGTAACATATAATCATATTTAGAACAAATATTTGCATAATCTGAATAATATCCAGTTCAAATGAATAAAAAACATCATCTCTTAGCAACAGACAAAGCATAAATCAAAACTGCCAAAAACAGTCTTTATAGAGTTAATAACTCTTTATAATTGTTTATGTATCATTATATCAGCTGTCATAAGACTTTTTCCAAATAGCCATGTTCTGGAATAAGTCATTATAAATTCTCAGGGTTTTTTTTTCCAGAAATAAGCATGCATAGACATTTACAAACACTTATTTCAAAATACAGCAATTGTCATAAACCCTTTATAAAGCGTTTATGACACATGACATCTGTTGTAAATAAGCCTTTGTAACTGTTTAAGAACAGTTTAGATATAAATTGTTTAAGAACGATTTAGAATTAAAAAAACAAACAAATCCTTTATGACAATGACAGCTGCCATTTATACCTTGCTTTTAGAAGCTGTTATAAAGGTTTTATAACAACTACCACCTCATGGCGCAAGTTTGTTTACCATAAAGGACTTAAGCCAAGTGCTCTCTCTCTCTCTCTCTCTCTCTCTCTCATGAAGGTTTATAAAAGTGAGGAATAAACAAACAAACAGAGTTACAGGAAACTAGTTACAGCTTTACGTCTAATTGTTACGAACCACTGACACTGGAGACTCCTTCCAGAAATGATGAAATATAAACATCTCTTTATAGAAAATTTCACCAGTTTATTAATTTAAATAAGTTGTTATTATAGAAATGATACCAATAATGATAACAAGCACATGGATATCAGTAGACTCCTGTTGTCATTAAAATTAACATTTAATTAAATTAGGTAATTAAGTTAAAATTAACCCCTTCTGATTCAAGAATCCAAGTGTGCTGTATTTACATTTCTTGATTTTTTTAATGAAAACTTTCAGCTGATTTAAGAAAGCTGTATATTTCCATTAATAAATAAATAAATAAATAAATAAATAAATAAATAAATAAATAAATAAATAAATAAAAAATTTTCATGTAAAAAACAATTATAATGTTAAATAATAATTGTATATTGATTATATAACTTAATAGTAACCTTCAATAATAACTTTTAATTCATTTACGATTTTTTATTTATTTATTTTTTTCTAATTTCTAAATTAGAAAAAAAAAATTCTATTTTTTTTCTATTTTTTTTTTCTAATTTTACTAATTTCACAAAGAAAACAAAAGAGACACAGAGATTTAAAAAAAAAGTTGTCTGATGTTCTCTTCTTATTTTTAAACAGTTCAGTTTTAGAAATGCTTATTAAAGTTTACAGGAATCTAAAAATATAAAAGAAAATGTAAAGAAATCTTTAAAACAGAGAGAGAGAGAGAGAGAGAGAGAGAGAAATCATTATATACCAAATTAGACTAGGGTCATTTTTTAACTGTTAATACAATTTCACTTACTCTGAATGGCTTATGAGGGGGGCATCAGGCTGTGTGTGTGTGTGTGTGTGTGTGTAAGAGACACAGGGAGGAGGAGTACGGCTGAAATAAACAGCTCGTCTCCTCCTCGCCCAAGCTGAAGTGAACCATCTTGAGCTCGGCGGTGCCAACATGGCGTCCCTGCCTCCTCCTGGCTGCCGTCCAACTTCCTCTCGTCTACTGGGAAAACACGAGGAGAAATGGAACAACTGGTTTTAATGAAACAATTACAAGACACTAATTATTATGTTAATGTTTGCCTACTATCATCAGCAATTGCTAACAGCCTTCTGTACCTAGAGGTTTAACATCAGGGTTTTTTTTTTTTTCCTCGTCGCACTCTGTTCCTTCCACGGAGACGCTTCGTTCATTTCGGGAGATCAGTGCGCGGTGTTTAGGAGGAGATAGGAGATGACGGCCGAGTAAACGTACGCTAAAAGATAAGGTTGAATTTTTACCGCATCGAGGTAGAGACAAATTCTCCTGATGAGCAGCAGAGGGTTGAGGGACACAGAGGACAAAGAGGATAGATTGGACAGGGGGTTTTGAGAAAACACACGGCCAGCATGACAAAGGTTCAGAGCGAAAGAAAGCGAGAAAGGTGACAGGGACCTCCGAAAAATACGTAGCTTTTTGTTTGAAAAGAATCTTAATAACCCTGCTACGTGACGTAATTATAGATGTCTTACGACCGTATATGAAGCTCATACGGATAGCGCTTCACTCAAGGCCAAAATTTATAAGGCTTATGATATGTAAGGTTATAACAGTGTTATAATGCATCATAACGCAACCTTATATTCACAAAAAACTGTGACTTGACTTAGAAGGTTTGTAAATGACACTGAAAAAAAGATAACTGTTTACATATCTTCACGTCGGTTGTCATAAAGGGCTTACGCCAACTGCTATCTCTTGGAATAATTCCTTAGAAATGCTCAATGTTGACATTTATAAAAGCTTATTTTAAAAGACGCCAATTGTTATAAACCCTTTTATGACAGCTGACATAAAGACAACAGATGTTAATGCATGCCCAAATCAGCAGTCATAAAGGGTTTATGACAGTTGCCATCTGTTGAAATAAGCCTTTATAAATCTTTTGGGTCAACTGTTATAAAGGGCTTATGACAACTCCAATCTTTTTGAAGCTCAATAAATGTTTCTGCACATTTGTTAGATTTCCCTGAGATAAATATCCATAACTTCCAAAAGACAGAAACTGTCATAAACCCTTTATGACATCTGACATAATGACGGTTGACATTGCTGTCATGCTTGATTAGGTAAACTAGCATAAGCAGTTTATAACAACTGCCTTTATTAAGGTTTATGTACATTTATAATAGCTGTCATAATGGGCTTACAACAACTGCTCAGTGTCTTGGCATAAACTTTACATAAATGTTTATGCCTAGATATAACATATAATTGTTGGAATGAGCCTTTATAAATGGTTCTATATGAATAAATGTGCAGCTAATTGGCACCTCTTTTAGTAAGACTTCATAAATGTTTATGTACATTTATGTTACCTGTTATTGCTTGGCTTGATATTTACGCTTTGTTGTAATAAGCCTTTAGAAATGTTTAGTCATATTATATCAAATAGTATAAAGAACATAATTGAACTCTTGTAATGAGCCTTTTAATAGTTTACACATAATTATGTCAGCTGTCATAAAGAGCTTATGACAGCTGCCTTTGTGCAAACATTTATAAAGGCTTATTCCAAAAGACAGAAGTTTTGATAAATAAAGTTTCGAAATCGTGTTTTCCCGATAAAACCTTTGATACAAAACAAGTGATAGGTCTTGGTATATGTACATGGATGTGTTATGACGCATTATAACATTTATAGAGTGAAGGTTTTCCCAGTGATGGTTATTACTGTAATAACAGAGTAATGCATATTTTTATCTCTCTTTAAAGTCATATGGCATTTTGTTTCTATGACAACAGTTTATAATACTTTAGAACACTGAGTTCTTCAAGTATTGTTGTATATTTCTTTCAGAATATTGCGATAAGATTACATGTTATAACACGTGTTTGACATACCAGAACTGGAACAGTGCGCTATAAGTGTTATAACACATCCTTGTGTCAACAAATGCATTCATTTGACCCAGATGACAGAAGAACTGACAAAAGCAGCCTTTATGACACATGCTGTCTGTTGGAATAACACACTAGAATCAGTAGGAAATGTCCCTGATGAGATATTTGATTAATTCTATAAATACGGCAGCGATATTTTCCTTTTCTTTATCATCCCCATGCATGACAAAAAAGACACAGTCAGGGAGGCCAAATGCAGCGCTGCCCAAAACCCCTTAATTTCATTACATGGTATTAACACACACTGAGTTGCTCCGAATGGGCCAGATCGCAGCTCCCAGTGCTCAGACAATGCAGCCGAGCAGCCAGGGGCCACTGAGCTGTTTTCATAATCCTGAAGTCTGTCAAATATTTTGATATGTCCCACACACCACGACGCAGCCCCTCCTGAGTTCACGAACAATCGTGCCCTTTCCTCTCGCTCGCATCGGCCGAGCCACCACTTCCTGCTGGAGCTTTCAGGAGCGGGAGATAGCTGTCGCCCCTGCAGATGTGAAGGTTCCCATGAAGGATACCCACAATGCACTGCTGCTCAGTGGAGTCCGAGAAATTAAAAAAAAGAGAGAGGGAGAGAGATGACAGCAGCGATCAAACATAATACAATTAAATTCTTTGAAAGAGAAAAGAAAAAGAAAAAGAGAAAAAAGATAGCACATAAATATATATATTAATACAAAAAAAAATGATAGCATATATATATATATATATGCTATTATTTTTTTTTATCATTCATTTGTATTAATAATGTTTTGTTTTATTTCCTCATAACACTTTCCTTGCTTATAACATCTGACATAAAGACAGCTGACATTCCCTAAGACAAATATCCGTAACTTCCAAAAGACAGAAACTGTCATAAACCCTTTATGACATCTGACATAATGACAGCTGCTGTCATGCTTGCTTATGTAAACTATCATTAAGGATTTATAACAACTGACTTTATAAAGGTTTATTTATGTTTATTATTGCTGTTATATTGGGCTTTTGACTGTAACGATATGTCAAGTTATAACGTGTTATAATGCATCATAACGCAACCTTATATTCACAAAAAACTGTGACTCTTAGAGGTTTGTAAATGACACTGAAAAAAGATAACTCTTTATAAATGTTTACATATCTTCATGTCGGTTGTCATAAAGGGCTTATGCCAACTGCTATCTCTTGGAATAATTCTTTAGAAATGCTCGATGTTGTCATTTATAATAGCTTTTTTTTTTTTTTTCAAAAGACAGCAATTGTTATAAACCCTTTATGACAGCTGATATTAAGACAACAGATGTTAATGCATGCTCAAATCAGCGGTCATAAAGGGTTTATGACAGTTGCCATCTGTTGAAATAAGCCTGTATAAATGTTTAGATGTTATAAACTGTAAACTTATAAAGGCCTTATGACAACCCCAATCTTTCTGAATAAAGCTTTATAAATGTTTATGCACATTTGGTAGATTTCCCTGAGATAAATATCCATAACTTCCAAAAGACAGAAACTGTCATAAACCCTTTATGACATCTGATTTGAGCATGCATTAACATCTCTTAATATCAGCTGTCATAAAGGGTTTATAATGACGGTTGACATTGCTGTCATGCTTGATTAGGTAAACTAGCATAAGCAGTTTATAACAACTGCCTTTATAAAGGTTTATGTACATTTATTATACCTGTCATAATGGGCTTACAACAACTGCTCAGTGTCTTGGAATAAACATTTATGCCTAGATATAGCAGTTGTTATAAATGGTTTATGACAGTTGCTCTTTGCTGGACGAGTCTTTATAAATGGTTGTATATGAATAAATATGCAGATTTATACCAGATTTCCTGAAGTGCCTAAGATAACTGCCATCTCTTTGAATAAGGCTTAATAATTGTTTGTCACTTGTTATTGGTTGACTTATGATATTTACCTTTTGTTGTAATAAGCCTTTATAAATGCATGATTATATAAGATAAAATACTATTTAATACTAAAATAATACTACTGAATACTTTTTTTTTTCTCTTACACTACATCTATACACACACACTAGCCACTTTAAAAGGAACACTGCATACCAGCCTTTTGACACAATTATCCAATTAGCCAGATATGCTCAAAATGCACACAATATGCACAATATACTAAATACAGGCGAGAATATTCTGAAACATAAAATAATATAACGAATAGTATACTGAATACTAACTCTTTGCACCCATGGTGAACAGAAAAGCATCACAGAATGCATGAAAACTTGAAGGGTACAAGTTGACAAAATTGATAAATCATGATAAATACTCAACTTGAAATACTCTCCCAGAAAAATACATAGCTCTTTGTTTGAAAAGAATCGTAATAACCCTGCTACGTGACATAATAATAGATGTATTACGACCGTATATGAAGCTCATATGGATAGCGTTTCACTCAAGGCCAGAATTCATAAGTCTTATGACTGTAATGATATGTCAGGTTATAATGCATCATAGCGCAACCTTATATTCACAAAAAACTGTTACTTGACTTAGAAGGTTTGTAAATGACACTGAAAAAAGATAACTCTAGAAAATGTTTACGTATCTTTATGTCGGTTGTCATAAAGGGCTTATGGCAACTGTTATCTACATCAAAGCGTAAAGAGGAAACGGTTCACAAATTTCATAAACAATGATAAATACTCAACTTACTCAATTTATAAAATATTTATTGTTATAAATAAATGTTTGGCAGGACATACTGTAGGACAAAAACCTAAATAAAAATATTTAAATAAATAAATAAATATAATAATTATATTATATATTAATAACAACACAAAAAAAACCCTGACATTCCAAAATCCAATCCAAAATCATTGTATTAAAATAAATAATCAATATATCCTCAAATACAAAATTTTCACTCTAAGAATGAGCCAACGTATAAGATGGTTTACATATTTGAGTAGCATAAAATTTCTAAGAAGGATGTGAAAAGTGAAAAATCGTCCTCGTAGTCAGAGAGGAAGTCGAATGTACCATGACGGTAACTTTGAAAACTTCATATTGAATGGATATGAATATTTATGGAGAAATTAGCCTGGGTTTATTTAGAGCTAGCCGGGCTGGGCCTGAGATGAAAGAAGCTGGATCTCTCTCTCTCTCTCTCTCTCTCTCGATTTCCACCGTGCTTTGGGACACAATAGCCAACCAGCCATTCAATTAGCACGCCATCTTCAGCTGAGTGCTTGACAGGTCCAGCTAATTGTTAATCCTGCCATAACTGTTGCTCCGTGCAATTAATCATATAGTTGAAGCTCCGGCAAGGAACGAAGGTAAGACCCCATTACAATAAACATTTCAGAAGGGGAAAAAAAACCCTCCTCCTGCAGTCAGCAGGTTAGGGTTGCATTTAATCTTCATTTATCTGCGTTAGCATGGATGAGCACTGATTTGAGGACAGTGAATAGCGAGAGAGGTGGACGTGGAGTTTAAATGCCAAGCTGACCTCAGAGCGTGCGGGAATATCGGAAATAATCTGGAGCCCCGAGCGTCTCAGTGGAAGAACAGCCTTGTGGGTCAAGCACCATTCATCATTATGTGAAGAGGCATTCTGCGTGCCTCACACAGCAGCTGGCAGAGAGAGAGAGAGAGAGAGAGAGAGAGAGAGAGACAGAAAGGTATTCTTTGAAAGAACACTGAAGCCAGCAGCACAATCAGTCCTGTGAGATGGAGAAAAAGAAAAAGGGAAGCCTAAGAACACAAGGTGCCACTGTCAGGGCCAAGATGCATGTCAAGGCGGTGTTGTCATCGTTCCCTGACCTCCAGAGTCACAAGACTAACCAGTGTTCCTGGGAAGGAGCGATCGCGTACAAAGGAACGGCCTGTGTCGGCCAAACGCATTATTCAGCCGTGACCCCCGAAATAAATTTTTTGTGCGTGTCCAAATTATGATTAATATGTTTTCTATCTGGTAGTTGAGGAGATGGCGTGGCTAACAAGAGCATCCCTTGTTAGCTTGAAAGGGAGCCTCGGGCTACAGCCATTCATGAGGCCAAATTAGATGATTTGGGAAAATGGATGCAAGCCCGGGATTTTTTTTTTTTTTTTACTCCTTTTCAGGAAAAGACAGATAGTACGGAATGCTCTTTCATGACATAGAAATATATTCTTGGTCTAAAATTCCATTAGGGATTGTTTTTGCATGTGTTAACAAATTTGTGTGGTGGTTCATTAGCAAGTGAAGGGAAGTGGCTGAACATAACATCTGTACTTTAAAACCTGATCTCATAAGACATCAGTAAGGATTGATGAGGAAGTGTGTGGTTTTGTAGAAATTAGAAGTAAACTCTATGTTGAAACCCATTAAATAAGTAAATATTTGTCACATGCTTTGGTGCTTATTCGTAGGTTGGGGTCGTATTTCCGTTATGATTTTGTGGAATATTGTTATACAGTAGTTGTAGATGAAAGAACTTGTCTTACTCACATTTTCTAGAAAAGATTTGCTTCATTAAGTTACATTTCAATGCAGAAATAGTGTAGACTTTAGACTTAAATTATGATGTTACAGCAGACACAGTAAAGGCAGCTGCAGTTACGGCAGATTCAGATAAGGCTAACACAGTTACAGCAGGCGCAGATAAGGCAGTTATGGCAGATGCAGTTACGGCAGACTCAGTTACAGCATATGCAGTTAAAGCAGATGCAGTTACAGCAGATGCAGTTACGGCAGACACAATAACGGCAGATGCAGTTACAGCAGATGCTGTTACAGTAGATGCAGTTGTGGAAAATGCAGTTATGGCAGACACAATAAAGGCAGACACAGTTACCACAAATGCAGTTACAGCAGATGCAGTTAAGGCAGACACAGTTAAGGCAGATGCAGTTAAGGCAGACACAGTTAAGGCAGATGCAGTTAAGGCAGACACAGTTACTGTAGATGCAGTTACAGAAGACGCAGTTAAGGCAGACGCAGTAAAGGCAGACAGTTACTGCAGATGCAGTTACAGCAGAGGCAGTTACAGCAGACGCACTTAAGGCAGATGCAGTTATCACAGACACATTTACAGCAGACGCAGTTAAAGCAGATGCCGTTATGGCAGACACAGTTACTGTAGATGTAGTTACAGCAGAGGCAGTTACAGCAGACACATTTACAGCAGATGCAGATACAGCAGATGTAGTTATGGCAGACACAGTTACAGCAGACGCAGTAAAGGCAGACACAGTTTATGTAGATACATTTACAGCAGATGCAGTTAAGGCAGACACAGTTACTACAGATGCAGTTACAGCAGACACAGTTACAGCAAACACAGTTAAGGCAGACACAGTTACTACATGTGCAGTTACAGCAGATGCAGTTACAGCAGATGCAGTTACAGCAAACACAGTTACTACAGGTGGAGTTACAGCAGATGCAGTTAAGGCAGACACAGTTACTACAGATGCAGTTACAGCAGATACATTTACAGCAGACACAGTTAAGGCATCTACAACAGATGCAGTTACAGCAGATGCAGTTACAGCAGACACATTTATGGCAGATGTAGTTAAGGCAGACACAGCTACTACAAATGCAGTTACAGCAGATGCAGTTAAGGCAGACGCAGTTAAGGCAGATGTAGTTACAGCAGAGGCAGCTACAACAGACGCAGTTAAGGCAGATGCAGTTACAGCATACGCAGTTAAGGCAGTTACTACAATTGCAGTTACGGCAGACGCATTTATGGTAGATATAATTACAGCAGACACAGTAAAGACAGATGCAGTTACAGCAGATGTAGTTACAGTGGACACAGTTACTTCAGATGCATTTATGGCAGACAGAGTTCTGGCAGATGCAGTAAAGGCAAAAGCAGTTACAACAGATGCAGCTACAACAGACACATTTATGGCAGACCTAGTTACAGCAGACACAGTAACAGCAGAAGCAGTTACAGCAGATACAGTTACGGTCCACACAGTTACTGCAGATTCAGTTAAGGCAGACACAGTTACTACAGATGCAGTTACGGCAAATGCAGTTACAGCAGACGCAGTTAAGGCAGACGCAGGTAAGGCAGACACAGTATCGACTAAAGCAGTTACGGCAGATGCAGTTACAGCAGACACAGTAACAAGATAATGTTACCATGTCACAATGCCATTAACAGCATCATTAGCAAAAAAGTTGAAGTTTTGGAAGCTTATCTTTTCGAAGCCTAGTGTACAGATGAGGAGGTGTGAGCGCTGGACCACTAAAACACTAAAGCGTTGCTGCAGCTCTCTCTGAAGCTATGAAACAAGCTAATTACAGTAGAAAAGCGTTAACCAACATGAACATAGATCCACAAGACAATAAAAAAAAATTGTTCTCAGAACTTTATTACACAATAAAAATACGGTTCTTAAGACTGTGTTAACTATGGTGAAAATTTTGGTGAAAACATTTCTATATCATGCTCTGAAGTCTGAAGAATGAGCCACTATTTTTTGCAGACGTTATTGTTGCTAGTCCCAGACAGGAAGGTACCTCCTAAATATAATACCTAAATGTTTTGTTCGGTGCCTTTTAGGAGCCAGTTTTTTAGTTTTCAGCCCTACTTGTGATTGACAATTGTTCAGCATGGGGAGGAGGACTTAAAGTACTGTAAACACAAAGCCCATCCAGACTGGCCGTCCTTTCCAGCATTCTCACACGCACACACATGTAGTCCTTTTGCAACCCCCACTCACTAAAGGCCCCATCAGCGGGACTCCTTCCCTAATTTGACTTGCTCCACAGGTGGGCAGCAGCTGCAGGCGTGTAGGTCTCGTCAGGCTTTGAGCGCTCCATCGCCCAGCAGGCGCTCCGGCGGACACAATAGCACAGGACGGCCAGGTCTGAGGCGCGCAGCACTCGGCCTTTCTGCCATGGCCTGGAGCTAGCAGGGCAACACACACTGCTCCTTTTGTCTGCCTGTCTCTGCGTTTGAGATGGGGGGCTATCAAAAATCCCACCTCCCTGCTCACATGATTCACAGAAAAGCCTTGTGTGTGTCACCAGGTTTTTTTTTTTCTTTTACTTGGAACAGGGAACAGCCGACATGCCTCTTTACAACAGTCATAGTACGTGGTAAATAACATCATTCATAAAGCCGCATTGTCACGCAGCTTCTGGTTATATTTACACACGCAGAAGTCTCTGTCTCAAACCCTGTCTGGGGTCTGAAAACTGAAATAATGCCATAATGAACTCCTTCGTCAGTTTTTTAGAAAACGGGCTGAAAGACAAACACAGACACGATGTTCATATTCAGTGGTGAACAAGTCCAACTGTGAAGAAAGCAATGAAAAATCGCCGAAACGGGAGCAGACGTCGGGTTTGACTTTTTTCCAACGCCGGATATGTTATATTTAAATTGGATTTTTTCTTACAATTATGAAGATTTTTTTTCAGACAGTGACATTTTAAAAAGAATTAAAGATGTAGAAAACATCACACACAATTTCATGTAGACAACGTAAGCTATAAATTATAGGAGTGGCGAAATTTAACTTGAATAAAAGTTAGTTTGGTTTTTGTTTTTAGTTTGGTTTTTCGCACCTTGCCTGAGGTTCGGATATTTTCCAAACATTTTTTAAGTTCTCAGCAATGAATCGTGTAGTTTGTGGTATGAGCAACAACAACGCTGAAAATCATATGACAGTCGGACAAAATGAAATCTATATGTTTTGTGCGCAGCAGATTCCTGAATCCAGTTCAATATCTAGGTTTATGGATAGAAAAACATTTTTTAGACTCCATGCAAACATAAACTGAGGGGGAAAGAAATCGAAAAGATTCCTAAAAGTTATGCCTAAAAGTTATCCATTATGCCTTGCGTGACCTTTGACCTGTCGGAATAAAACAAAACAAAACAAAACAAAAAAAACAGAGAAAAGATCATTGTTCCCTGTTTGGAAATGCTACATTAGCTATTAGTTTTATACGAAATCAAGCTCAGCCTGTCTGATGGTTTTGGCATTCCAATCTTATTTAATCTCTCTTTAATGTGCCACTCTAACAGATTTTGATTGCGGCTTTGAGGCGTGGTGACATGCGTAACTGTGACAGACAGCGAGGGGCTGGAGGCAATTTCATTTCAGCTATTGTTGTTTATATTAACCGCCGCTGATTAGCCTTGACGAGAGGCTCATAAATATATTTGAGAAAGAAAGAGCAACGGAACAGTGGATGGTGAGCTAAAAATGTGTCTGTTAATTAGCTTACTTACTTATTCCTCTTATACGACAACAGTTTACCAACAATTCATTTTTAAAAAAATTAATTAATGAAAGAAAAAAAAAAAAAAACATCATACAAACACTAATCCATGCGTAGTTCCATTCAACATGGTGCAACACTGGGAAACAAGTTCCTGTTTTCACTTACATTATAGCAGCTAGGACCAGTTGTTTACCCACAAGCCACTTTTTAAGTCTCTCAAAGTTAATTAGACTTAAAATAAATAAAAAAAATAAATTAACACGCAGCTTGTCATGTTAACACAAATGTAGAAAGTGCTCGCTGTCTGTTACAAAGCACTGACACAGGTGACTCCTTCCATAAGTGTTAAATAAACACCTCCTGAGCATCATAAACATCTCCTTTAGCATATCAACGATTATATGTTATAAAATCATATCATATTTTATAAAAAATCAAAACTTGTGAAATGCTACTTATTTATTTATTTTCAAATATTTGCATAGGTTTATTTTATTTTTCTAAATGTTATTTTATTTTAATTAATTGATTGATGTTTGTTAGTTTGCCTTATTTGTTTATTCATTTATTTATTTATTTTTAGTTATTTGTTTGCTTGTTGATCATTTTCATACACTTCATTTTAACAAATTGATTGGTTTGTTTTGTTTTGTTTTATTTTCTTATTTAAGAAAATTGATGTGTTTGTTTGTTTCCCTTATTTATTTATTTTTGTTTATTTATTTATTCATTTGTTTATAATTTAATGCATATAATTTAAAAATTCAAATTGATTGGTCTGTTTGTTTTTCTTTTTCTAAATTTCATTTTATTTTGAAAACAATATTGATTTATGTGTTTATTTATTTATTTATTTATTTTTTTACATTTTTATACATTTCATTTGTTTGTTTGTTTTGCAATCATATTCCTGTGAACTCCAAACAAAAAGGTCATAGAAAAAAAACGCAGAGTTCGCCGTCGATGCTTTTCAAACATCCTTGTTTGCCCTCCATAAAACATTTCAAACTGCTCTCATGTTGAGTAAATTTATCACAGGACCAGGTTGGATGTTTGCCTGCATGCGTGTATGCACTCGTGCACGTGTGTATATTTGTGTGTGTTTGTTTGACAAAGACACAAGGGTTATGGAATGTTCACCGCCATTCACTAATACGTCCCGCTTTGCGTTGCTGCCGTCTTTGTTCAGCCGAGACCTTCACCGGAACAAACAGCAGCTACGACAAACAATGAGAAACAGTCGTGTGCTGGAGTGATTTCACCCTGACGTGATGGATGGAAATTTGAGATTCCTTTTCAGCCCCAGAAGAATGGGTTCACTGCCAGTTTGGAGTTTGGAAGGACTCATGCCTCTGTGACCCTGGTGGCAGAATTTCCCTTTGGCTGAACATCACTTTCTACACCAATACAAGCTCACTGCAATTAGCTTTTGGCAGAGCTTTTACTCACTGCATGTTTTTTCCCCATACATACTAATGTCCAGGATGTTATTTAGCACCTGTCTTGTCATACAGAAAATGCCAAATTAGGAAAACACTATCTATTTTCCCCCTCAGCATTTCCTCCTGACACCTGAAATAGGATGTTAGCGTACTTGGAGAAAGGTAAGCTAACACATTTACACATTTGAGTAAGCTAACACATTACACACAAGTAAGCTAACACATTTACACATTTGAGAAAGCTAACACATTACACACAAGTAAGCTAACACATTTACACATTCGATTTTACATGCAAGTATTTTAAAGGATATCCTAGTCTATTTTATATATATTTATATATATATATATATATATATATATATATATATATATATATAAGGATATATTCTTATATTCTTCATCATCATCATCATCTTCTTCTTCTTCTTCTTCTTCTAGTTTAAGCACTTGGGTGGAGGCACAGCAGTGTATTTTTTATATATTAACTTTTCTAGATACACATGCAGAATGTTAGTTCAAAGGATGCTAGTTCAAATACATAAAAAGTACACTACTGTGTTTTTCTACAGTATGTTAGCATTTGTGTATATATCTTGATATGCTAGTTTAAGTACTTGTAATAAAACTATGCTAGTGTCCATTTTTATGCTAGCATCTGAGCCTGTAAATAAAGTACACTCAGTGATTTTTATATGCTAGCATTTGTACAAGCTTTTAAAGACTAGCATATTCTTGACATACAAGTTTAAGTAAGTGGAGGAAACTATGCTAGTGTGCGTTTTCTGTGCTAGCATCTGTACCTATTCTTGAAAGGAAATACACGAGCGTACTTTTTCTGTGCTAGCATGCGTATGTTTACCTGAAAAGAAGTACACCAGTATATTACTGGTATGCTGGTTTAAGAATTTGAAGCAATCTGCGCTAGGATACTTTTTGTATGCTAGCATTTGTATGTATACTTGAAGAAATGTACGCTAGTGTCTTTTTGACATGCTAGTTTTTAAGAAAAGTATACTAGCATACTTTTCTGCTTTTGTTAACAATTGTATGTCTTGATTTTGTCCATCCTAGTTATACTTAAGGAATTAAGGAAACTACAAGAAAGGTTTAAGCAAAGAAAATCTTCCTCTTGATTAGCAAATGTAGTTTTGAAGTTGGATTTTGATGAAGCTGTGAAGCAAGAAATGGATTAGCTCCTCAATGATGAATCTAAATCGTTGTATCAGTTGTATCACCTTTAAAAGGTTTATTTTATCTTTTTAAAATAAATTATATTCCCCCTCTTATGTTAGCATAGAAGCAGCTGAGAGGAGCAGGTGTTTACTTGTGCTTCTCTGCCCTACATATTTCACCCACGCTGAGGTAAAAGTTGCCACAAATTGCTCACTAAAGCCATCCGTCACATCCGCGTATGTAAACAACCGCTGTCAGAAAGGATGCCGAGTTACCTGTGGCAGCACTCAACACACACGCTTCCTTATCTCCCCTGATGTTTTGATGTCACGTCGCTCTACTCCAGGCACAAAGCTGTTGTTAGCAAACCTAATCAAGCCTTTTTGAAGTAGTCATCTCTGCGCTAGTCTGTCTACCTTAATGCTAAATAATTAGCCGAGCACGCCGCCTCATCAGGGCTCTCACCTCGGGGTCCGACTTGCTTTTCCAGCTTTGATCATTACGTTAATTAAATCTGTCTCTGGTGACGAGCTGGCGGGGGAGAAACGCAGAGAAAATCAGGTAGCACCTCGGCGAGGAGCAAACACCTGGCTAGTCATCGATCTGTCGTCAACAGCTAGCGGAAGAGATTAATAGTTTCTCTCAGGGCTTAGCTCAAATTTTTGCAGGCATTTATTTATGATTAAGATTATTTCTATGAAATTATTTGTATTATTATTCATATGAAACAAAACTCCAAAGCGACATGCTAGCTCAGAACGCCCCGTAGCAGTGAGCAGTCACATTCGTGAAACTTCTGTGTCAATCAAAGTCGTGACAGGAGCCCAGGGACGAATTAAACACACCGAGCAGGAGATGTGTCAAAAGAGCTCTCAGTCTTCATCACACACGATCAGAAACAACCAGCCAAGGTGAGGTCACTGAGGCGAGGAAAAAGAGAGAGAGAAAAAAAATCCTTGACAAAGGTGTCAATTAAGGTTGGAGTATTACAGCGAAAAAACAATAAAATAAAAGTCTAACGCTCATATGGTCTAATGCTGCTCATGAAATGTTAACAGGGAGGACTCTGATACTGCGTAGCGCTCAATGAGTCGTCGCGTGTTACGGCTCTCAATCTCCATTACGTTTTGTAAAAAGATCGACGCTGGTTTAGACGGTGGAAATTCCTCAGGCTTCCTGAAGTTAATAATACTTACAGATAAGTGTTATTAATATTTCACCGTACTCTTTAGCAGAAGGTAAGTGAACACGGCGAGCCGTTTAAACACAGCCATGATGGATTCCATTTTAAGTGGTGCTGTTTCATTTCTAAGCGGCTGCAGTCAAACAGTGGGCTTAACAGGCACGTCTGGAGAAGCTCACACTCCGGCATTAAAGTAGATTCATGACACTTACAGCTACTAAATACATATAGATCATCTGTGAAGAATCTGGAATAGTTAAGTTAGTGTTAAACAAGTACGTGATACGTACGATTTCCTGTAGTGTTTATTTAATACATTCTCATTTCTTCCATATTGTTTATTTTATTTTATTTTATTTTATTATTATTTTAATTTAATTTATTTATTTAATTTATTTTTTTTATCAAAAGCCCAAGTCCAAATATCAAAAATTTAAATACAATTTTACATAAATTAGAGGCGGATTCCTTGAAATTACCAGAGAAAGTAGACACATTCAGGCCAGTCGAACTGAATTTATTAATGAATAAGTGAATTCATTTGTCCATGATCATGAAAGAGCAGGAGATAAAAGTACATTTTAAAACTTTTATATTTTACTGAATTTGCTCAATTCCTACTAAACAGTTAATATTTCTCAGGAAGATAACCTCAGCTTATCTTAACTAGCTAGAAAGGTTAGCAGTACTGTAGAAAACTAGACAAGTAATGGAGTAGAAAATAGAAATCTTTTTTATTTAGTTCACTTTGAAAACGTCTACTTTGCCTAAGAAATCCCAGATGTCAGCAACTTTAAAGAAAAGAAAAGAAACGCAAAAAAGAAAAAAATAAGAAAAGAAAACAGACAAAATAATTAATGTATATAAAACTCAAATATACTGCAACTTTTTTCATAATTCAAATACCGCAAATTTTTTCATAAGATTAAAAAAGTTCCAAAATTTCCACAATTCCATAATTTCCGTATGAAAAAAGTTCCATAAAAATCTTTACTCCATATGATTAAATACTTTTTCATAAGATTCCATATTTTTTTTTTTGCCGAAATGATAATAATTAAACCTATAAAAAAGTGTCAAATCTAAACTTGCCTTTTACTTTACAGTCCTATTTTAGTTTGTGGAGAAATTTTTGGAGCTCTTTTTGTTTCTTTAAAAAGTTTTGCAAGCTTCAGGATTTTCTTACTGTTCCTGCGGTGAAACCACAACCACAAGAGATATTTGACTTCATAGCTTTTTATAAGCTTTCATTTGATCTCGGGCTCTCTCTTTCTTTTTTTTTGAGGAGATTAACCAATTTTCCTATGAATGCAAAAGTAAATAAGTAGAAAGGCCAAGAGAAAGAAAGAAAGAAAGAAAGAAAGAAAGAAAGAAAGAAAGAAAGAAAGAAAGAAGGGTGGGTATTTGAAATGCAGAATCATCTTTCTCTTTGATTTGCATCATTAACAGTTTTTTGGACGCTAAACTTGACATCAGGCCGAGTTCTGCGCTTGGACTTGGGTTCCAGCTGGATGTGGTTCTATGTGTCGGAAGTTGAAGATGTTATGAAAATTGCGTGGATTATAGTGTTCATGTGCCATTGGCATTTTCAGATCCAAAAAGCGAGCGGTCCAGTAAAAGTTGGCGAGGAACTGGACATCTTTTCATTGACCACATGGTTCTCTTCAGATCTGAAACATTTTATTATCATGGAAATCAACTGCAATGCATTTTTTTTTCCCAGAAACCTTTTTTTTTTGTTTGTTTTTAGCATCTTTATTTCTTAACTATATTTCAGAATCTAGGGAATTTTGGGGTTTTTTTTTATTGATGGGAGTATCCCTGTCTGAATCAGTCACACTAATGAGACATTTTGGAATAAAAAGTGCAACAGCATTCACTTTGTGAAGCTGAGAAGCAGTACACTTTACTAGAGACAGACAGGTGCATTAAAAAATACTGGAAAACTTTCAGGAAAATGACTGAGAATCCACTTAGTACACACATAGTGATTCTTTTAGTTCACATCTATGAACTTTTTACCACAGGAAAACCCATGAATATATTTATTATTATTTGTATTACTTTACAAATGACTCAAAAAAAAAATTTTTAATTATTTTTTAAGATTTTTTTTTATTTTCTTAGTAGGCATTTTCACAGGAATACAATGGAAATAGGCCTACTGAACATTTATTTATTTATGATTTATTTATTTATTTATTGTTTAATAGAATTTCAGTTGTATTTGTATAGTGATTTAAACAATGCACATTGTCACAAAGTACTTTTAAAGAAATATATAAATTCAGTATGGAAATTAAAAGGCTCATAAGAATAATCGATGGGTTATGTTGGATAGTGCGATTATAAATCTTTTCAGTTTTATGACTGTATAAAAGTTCTTGTGTAACCGAGAAATTAATTCTAGTTTTTAACACAAAGTCTAGCTTGATAGAGAATTTACTTGCTCTCTAATGTAATTCCCTCTTTCTTACTGAAATATGAGTTATATTTTAATTTAGAGGAAATTACATGTCCTGTGACGATTTCTCAATAGTAGCGGTTGAAGGAAAAAAGGGGCTGGGTTACTGATCAGAAGGTCAGGACTTCAAGCCACAGCACCTCCATGCTGCCCCTTGATCAAGGCCCTTAACCCTTTCTGCTCCAGGGGCTCGGTATCATGTCTGACCCTGTGCTCTGACCCCGACTTCCTAACAAGTTAGGCTATCTAAAGAAAAGAATTTGACCATGCTGTAATGTATATGTATATGTGACAACATAAAGGCTGCTAAATGACAGCATGCCACTGTACTAAATCATGACAAGAATTTCACTGAGAAAGGCAAATCGCTGAAAGAAGTTTGATAACATGATTCCTAGCCCCTGCTGTGGGAGGCATGATATTTGTTTGTGGCCCTTCTCCAGTTCCAGTGACTCCATACAAGGGAAAGTTATGGCAGTGATTGGACCGGGGATGCATTTCAGTGTGACACGACTGCAACATGATGATAAAAATAATACATAAATGTTAAAACCAAGGGAATTATTTATTTTCTGAAGTTTACTAGAAAAAAGTCTATGGAATTGTATTTCATAAGTGAAAGTGAAATTCTCCCTTTCTATTTATTTATGTTTTTAAATGCGTAATGTTGATCCTTCAACCAACATTTACAATATCTTACTAAAGGACACCAAACAAGTTGTCATGTGATTAGAATAAAAGAAAGATTTGAAGATAGATTAGAAGAAATGTGATTTTTCTTTACATGAACTTACAATGGCCCATAATAATGTTCAGTGTAGAAAAGAGGTGGATTGTGGGAGATTGAAATGCCATATGATTTCCTACAAGTACATTCATACAAGTAAAGTGTGTCTGCTGTAAAAAAGACCAATCAGTGAATCAGTAATTCAAAAGCTGTAACAAAAAAAAGCTTAACACTGAGGGTGAGGAAAGGGTTTAGCACTTTTGTGGCTTCTTATGACTTCATCCGTACAAAATCCAGCGAAACTGTCCGCTCTCTGTCTTTATAATCCTTATTAATTTTTCCTTTCGATTGGCCAGCGCCATTTGATCCATACGCAGCCTGCATGCTGACTCCATATGCAGACCTCGTTGCCGTTCCTGTGCCAACGAGAGATCATCTCCAGAGATGCGACCATGATAAAATAACACACCCTGTTGCAAGTCATGTGGCAGGAGCGCTTCATCGCAGGCCAGCGCCCACTTCAAACGACAGTACAATGCCGGCTGGGGCTTAATGAAAACGTTTTGGTGCAGGAAGCAAAGCAGGCCCGGTTTAAAGCGGAGGTAGCTTTGCCAGAGCCGATTCCAGAGAGGCGTCTCACCTCTTTCAGCCTTGAAACAATCCAGTCCCAAAAAAAAAAAAAAAGCTTTTTTGGAAATCACGAGATAGTAATTTCCGCTCGGGAGAAGAAGACATTCCACTCGGGTCTTCCTGTCATCTGCAGGCCATGAATGTGGAGGGTTATTTATAGTGCCGAGCCAACTCTTCTCTACAGGAAGCTCAGGCTTTTGATGGGCATCCAGCGAAGCTCAGGTGATTCTGATTAAGGATCGCTCTCTGGCTTACAGGACGTCACACGTCACAGATAAGCAATGCTTTAGATCCGAGTTTCTCAAATTTGCAGCACTAATTGTAAAAGAATCTCCACGCACTCCTTGACTACACAACATACTACAACAATTCCAAGATTAGGCTGAATGTGTAACAATATTCCGCCTTTTTATCGGTGAAAATTCCTCCACGAAACGTCCGAGTTGACATGACTTATACAAATATTTGTTTTTGAGTTATTGAGGCTTGGATTAAATGCTTCAATTCAAGTGACCAACTAAACAGGCTAATAAATTGAAGATATTTATACCCCCTGGCTGTGCTTCATAAACCCCTGAGGGTTCCTGGACCCCAGTTTGAAAATCAGGGCTTTACATTTCCGTTTAAATACAATAGGAACCGATTAGCGTTTGGATTAAATTGAATTAAAAAATATATATAGATCGAAAACAATTGAATGTGAGGTCATGTCGAATTTACAACCCTGTTCCTGGAATTATAGACTGAACATAAAGTTACGATTCAAGATTTCCTTCAAATAAAATTTCTTGTAAATACTTCATAATGTTCGTAAAGTCCTCAAGCTATTAGCATGCTAGTTTGAATATATTTTCTGTGTTTGCTAGGCTAGGCTAAAAACACTCAACCCTGTTATTTTTATTTTATTTTATTTTATTTAAGTGCAACACTTTAAAAAGCCATTTTTTAGCAAAGAACCTAACAGGTTCTTTTTTAGTGGTTAAAAAAAAAGATTTAATTTACAAGAGCTAAACAGGGCTATTATCATGGAATCATCATAGTGTGAAGCATAAAAGGTAAATAGATGAGAGATTAATATATTTACAAGGAAAGAGGCCTGCCCCAAGAAGATACTCAGACATGTTTGACATTTTCCAGCTTGTGCTTAAGTGCACTAAAATACACATATAAATATAGCTCATTAGTGCTTGTCATGGGCCTAATATCTAGAAGAACATGACAAGAAACCTGATCCTCGATGAGCCAAAAAAAAGAGGGAGAAGAGATAAAAAGAATAGAGATACTTGAATTGAATATTCAGCTTGATTAGAGATTAGATGCGCATGCTGTGGTTGGCGGCTGACCTACTTGAATGTTATTAAATGCAATCTCATGTTTTATCGGTTTAATAAACAAGAATTTTTTTTTTTCTGTGATGAGCCTCTTCAGAAAGGCACAGTGTTGATATGCAAACACATCCGAGTGTGTGTGTGTGTGTGTGTGTGCGAGACTGAGATGTTTTTGTGTCATACAGTAACATGTAAATACAGTTATGTCACTGTTTACACTTGGAAAGTTCTTTGTATTCAGAGGTGAGTTATGCGCACGCCTATTTCGATTTTCTGGAAGGATCAATCTGATTATGCAAATCATCGGCACGTAGTTTATGCCACTGAGGTTGCCAGATTTTTCTTGAGTCAACGTATCCGAAACATTTTAGTAGCATGTAGCTCACACTGCCTTTAAATACAAGCAGTTACTTTGAAACCTGAAAGCGTAGTCGAATAGAAAATGCAGTCTGGAGAGGCAGATGTTAAATGTAATATTGTGTGTTTTAAACACAAGCAACACTTTAGAAATTAAAAATAAAATGATTATAACAAAACACTGATATATAAATGATACAAGCATCGATATAAACTAATGGGAGGCTAGTATGTTGCTGCATGAATAGTTCTAGTTTTAATTCACAAAATGGTTTCTGCTGTTAATCAGCTTGAAAATTAGCACTTGATCCAGAAAGGTGAGAGTTTGATTGGTCGGGTGGGTGGTTGGATGACTGGAGGGCTGCTTGGGTGGGTAGGTGGTTGGTGCCCCAATTCTTTTAGAAAAGGTCAAACACTACATGGACATACTGTAATACTGAATACTGTCTACTATGATTAAACGTGATTAATTACCTGTTCGATTTTGTCAGGTTGTCTAGAGTGCATGCAATAATCTAAATAATCACAAATATTGCAACATCAAAGGCAAGCCATATGTCTTTCTTAATACAGATACAAGAGGAAGAGATATGGTGCACATGTACCCCCCTACACTGTAACGCTGCCCATTTATTTTACGACTTTGTTCACATTTGAACAGAGGATTATCACACCGTATGGCCATGTTTGTTATGATCCATGGAGAAACACATTCTTTCAGGTCCCAGTAATTTTAAGCAATGATAACTAATTGTCCTGTGCAAACATTCAACTAAAAACCACCAAAGGAATCTTTTGCACAAACATATAATTCAAACTCATTTTCAGGGGCGATGTAAACAGTTTGTAAGAGCTACAGGCTGGCTTGGGAATCAAAGAGAGGGATTTATAATGAAAAAGTGTGTTAGTGTGGGGTCAGCCACACTTAGCCTGGCAGGCTGAAGAAAAGCCTGGGAAAGCAGAGAGCATGCATACATATGCGTAGTTTTAAAGCCAACAACCTCGGCTCTAATTTAAACACACATCGGAACCTGGGACACAATCCTGTCAAACAATAAAATGTCAACAGAAGAGCGAAAAATAAGAAAAGCATCTGGTGAAGGTTGAAACAGGGAGGGAGTACTGAAAAAGAAGAGAGGTTTAGCACTACACACCCTGAAAAAAAATAAACAAAAAAAAGTTACAAAGTGTAGATTTGTAGGAAGTTTTCATTTGATTTTGAAAGGAATGAAGTCATAAAAAGCCACAAAATTTAACCCCACCCCAAATCACAAGCATAACCAGCTCATGAAGGGCATTTAATGAATCCTTTTCCTAAATCTAACAGATTTTCAGGCAGGTGGGATGGTTGGTTAGTTGAGAGGTTGGTTGGTTGGCTGGTTGGGTGGCAGGTGGGATGGTTGGTTAGTTGAGAGGTTGGTTGGTTGGTTGGCAGGCAGATGGAATGATTGGTTAGTTGAGAGGTTGGTTGATTGGTTGGTTAGTTCATTGGTTGGGTGGCAGGTGGGATAGTTGGTTAGATGAGACGTTGGATGGTTGGTTAGTTGGCAGGCAGGTGGGATGATTGGTTTGGTGAGAGGTTGGTTGGTTAGTTGTGTGGCAGGTGGGATGGTTGGTTGGGTGAGAGGTTGGTTGGGTGAGAGGGCGTTAGTTGATTGGTTGTGTGCACTTTATTGAGCCCTAATAGTTCACACACATAACCTCTTTAGAAACCTAGAACTAAAGACATCTTAAAGAACTATTTTTTGGTAAGAGTCAAACTATTAACCATTCAAGAAACATTCATGGACTTCAGTTGCTTACAAGAGTGTAGACAGTCATACATATTTCTTTAGGCTTTGGTGGCGCTAAAAGTTTAAAATACAAAAGGGTTTTTTTTTTTTCAGTTTGTCCTCTGGGAGAACTCTTCCAGTTTCAGTACATGTCTTTCCCTTTTAGGCCTTTTAATATCCAAAGAACCTTATTTTCTTAGAGTGTTAAACCATTAACCACTCAGAGAACCTTTCAGGAATCATTTGTTGTAGTAGGTCATACATAAAAGATTAAATCTAGAACTCTAAAGGGGTTTGTAGGTTGTCCCTATGGGAGAATGCTTAAAGCCTTAATGTACAGGTTTCTGTTTTAGAAAAGATTTTAAACAGGTTAACCATCACAAAATGAACCTTTTTATGTTAAAAGTGTCATTTTTTCCCCCCATCTCATCTTATTATAATAAACCACAAAATATGGAACAGATTAAAGTATATTGATTGTGGAAATCTTTTTTGAATGATCTATTCTTGGCCTCCTCTGTGATGTCATCAGTGTATCCATAAAGGCCTTAAAAATAAATTAATTAAATCTTTACATAACACTGAAGGTGAACAATCCACAGACACATCAAGCCAAAAGATTTCGCTTCAGCAATGACCTCGAAACTGTCACTGCCCCATTTCTGATTCCAGGTCAGCATGTGCTTATAGGTTTCCTCTCCGCCTCCAGCCATAGGCCTCGCCCCAGTTATAGGTGTGAGCCTATGGAAACGCACACTACCCTTTCACCCTCTAGGGAACATCAACCTCTCATTGGTGGTTTATGGTGCTGAAAGTTTATTCGAGGACAAAACGTGTGTGACGCTTGTCATCTCTTTTTAGTACTGTTATAGTACTCTGGTTTTAGGATGTGCACCAATGGAAATTTTATTTTATTTTATATTTTGCTATTTCGCTTGCAACATATAATTTTGGTAAAATGGTACTTTCAAAGCCACCTCATCACTCAATATCACAGTATCCAAAAAAAAAAGAAAGAAAGATAGAAAGAAAACCTTGCAAAGGTACTATCAGTGAGAAACAAATGGCAGACCAATCATCATTGGACAAACAAAACATAAGGGTTAAGAGATGTCCCTGATCTAGTGTTCAAATCCTTAAGGAGAGGACAATGTGGACAGTTTAGATCCACCACAGCGAGAGAGAGAGAGAGAGAGAGAGAGAGAGAGAGAGAGATGACGACCCTACATCTCAGTTGCATGGAGGTATCACTTAACATTCCTGTATAAACAATTTCCTGTTCACAAACCCCCTGTTTCCCGCTCTCCTATTTAGGGCTGAGGCTCTGAATTCCCAAGCTCCATTGTTTACCTCGTATAATAACATATAACGATTAATCACAGAATCTGGAGCTTCTTTACGGCATTTTCCCATAAACTTCGGCTGGATGAGAACAAACAAAACCCAACACGTTTCAGTTACCATAGCTTCGGAGCTTTGTTTAACTCTTCGAATCTGTTGACATAAAGCGAGCGAGACCCGGAGAGAGAAAAAGAGTAAACTTGTAGCGGGTCAATCCGAACAGTCAATTGTAATATCCGAGGGCATGGCGGCCGTTCCCGCACAGTCGGCAGAGGCAGAACTAACAAGTTAAGCCCTGCCGGTGAGTTTGCATGGCCTAGTAAGGCATACATCAAACGGCGGCGCTTAGTCAATATTGGAGTATGGAAAATCAACACACGTTTTAAAGGGGCGGCTTATTCCTCTGCGGCACTGTGACAGCGACAGGGGTCCGGTCGGGAGATTTGCTACGGCACAGATTTCGCCATTTCTCATTTGTAACATTAGAGCGAGAGGGCAGAGCAAATAAATTACTGCGAGCAAGGCACCTTGGCATAGCGAATCAGCTCCCATTTGATAGACGCTGAAACCACGGAGAGCGGAGAAGGGCTGCTTCACCTCCCACAGTAATATGAATATACTAGGGTTTATTAAATATGCATCAGGGCATGCTGCTGCGAGGGATATTGTTCCTTAAACAAGTGGGGAAGAAGGAGGGGAAAAAAACAGGAAGTTAATGGACACCAACCGAAAACAGAACATGAGAACAGGAGGAAAGTCACTGGTGTGTAGAACTCACTGCCAAAATCTCATTTTGAAATATTTAATTAATTAATATTTATACCACATCGCTGCTGAACTCTCGATTTTGATTGGTTACAAGGTGTTGATTAATTCGCTGTAACAGCAGCTCGAGCTGCAAGGCAAATCACAAAGCCATCCGTTCTAATACAATAGTGTTTCTATAGTAATTTCTAAATCCCGGAGACTTCCCAGGATCCACATAAACAAAGTCTAAAGAAAATAAAACAAGAGAAAAAAAAAAAAAGAGTTTTCTTGTCAGATTTTTGTCAGGAGACGAACCATTTTACGGAAGGAGTCTCTAGTGTTAGTACGTTTTCCACCACATGAAAGTCTTCAGAAAGGCAGGCTTCCCGTCTTCCTGTTTCTCGGTAATAGAGCTAATAATGCTGATATATTTTTTTTCTTATTAACTACAAGAGTGGGAGAACATTCCTAGAACACAAGAATAGCAAGCAGGAAGCAGAACATACAGGAGAAATTTGGAAAACTCAAAAAAGCTCTCTTTTTAAGTAAAGAAAAGTTAAGACTTTCAAATAAAACAGAAGCAGCAGGGTTTAAAGAGATGTGCAAAGTAAGGGCTAGCAACATATAGGTGAACATAGGTTAAAAACAAAACAGAGGTCACGTCAAAACAAAACAAAAAAAATACACAGAAAATGAATGGCGTTGTTTATTAATAAATATAAGAATTTGTACATTTGCTGTGGTATTAACTACTGAGTGATACACACACATCTGGACCAGGCGTTCGATTATTTATTATTATTTTGCAATAGCAGCATGTAATGTTTATTCCTTACGTCTAAACAGCACTCAGAGTCATTTTCTTCAAATCTACTTCCATTATTTCGATTCAAAATCACACTCAAAGTGACAGTCTCTCAGATCCTGAATAGCTCCTGTCATATTTGCTTTCACCTGACGTGCCTCGGCGCTTCGGGCCGGCATCAGTCTTCCGTCAGAGTAATATCCTCTCTTATGTCACGCCAAACAATGTCGAGCGGCATCTGTGTGTAATAGATGGCCCGTGTGACGGATATGGTCATAATATTAATGTAAGGCTGACGGCTAGATGACGTGAATTATAGCCGACTTTATTTTCGAGCCGGGCTTTTCATTGGCCTCCCACTAAACGCCATATATAAATGTCACTCGACGGCGACCATAAACTGTCGCAAAGACGATTTGATGGAAGATTTCCGTTCTTATCTGCAGCAGTTATTTACCAGCCTGCTTTCTTTTGAGGCACTCGGCTCACAAGACATAAGCTCGATAATACTGTGCTAACTGTGCTAATCAAAGTTAAAGTAGGGAACGTAAACACGTGTGTTAGGGGGTTAGAACTTTGTCCTACAGCATGTTAGGCAGGTGTAAAGAGTTCAAAAGCTACCAGGAAGGACCTGGAGAGCGAGGGAAGTGCTGGGAAATACACACATAAACGCTCAATTACTATGATAATATGAAAGGGAGTAAGTTCACCTTCACAGTAAGTAATAATAAAAGCTTGACGGGTTGCTGGCCCCGAGGTTAAAAGGAGCGCTCGAACCGTATGCTTATTTAAATAGCAGTGAAAGCAGGAGGAATAAAAAGGTCTGGGGCTGTCATAGGTGGTAAATAAGGTACATGAAGCGAGACGGTTAAGAAGAACCGTACAGGACCCGGCGCATGCAAATTGAAAATATATTACGACGTAATAACTTCTATTTAAATTTAGGCAACGTTTCGCCGACACAGAAGAGCTCGCACACGCCGGCTTTAAAATAGAAATCCTGAAAACTACCTGAGGTTCCTATGTAAATGTTGCAGCACTTATTTATTTATTTATTTTTTAAAAAAAGGAAAGAAGGTAGTAGCACTCAGCTGTTATTTAAAACAATTTCAAGGTTGCTTCCTTTTTTTTCCCGTCAAATAACATTAATGCCTTATGTGATGGATAAAATATAAATGGAATCAATAGTGAAAGCAGAGCTGCTGAAAACGTGATCACTTACAAATATGGTCAAATTTTATAGTAGGTCAAGTACCTAAGTGCCTTCTGCCTGAGGAGATTCATTCATTTCCAAGCAAATTAATATGGAGGAGAAAAAAACAAAACAAAATAGAGCAGGAAAAAATCAATAGCACACTTGGCATGCCTCAAGATTTTACTCATTAGTGTAAAGTCGTAAAATATTATTTTTAGAATTTTATTTTGTATTTTTTTTTTTCATCTATGATATGAATTATAGGAATTGGATGATATGATATCAATCATCTAAAAAAAAAAAAGTAAGGTAAATAGTAAGGAAAGCTTTTGAAGAATCACATTTGATCAAACAAAGGCTCTTATGTTCAGAAAAAATAGCTAGATAAAAAAATAATAAAAATAAAAAGAATTAAAAATTAATTAATTAATTATAATTTTAAAAAATACAAATATATATATACATTATTTTTATTTAAACAGATAGATTATTCTGCATGTTCTAACACATTTTGTTTCTATAGTAACATCTCCACATAATCTAACGCTATTCTAATCTAAAACACTGATTGACTTGCTGACGTTTTCTGTAAGGGGACTTTTTTATTGAAAAGAAAGGAGTCTCCAGTGTCAGTGTGCAGACATGCCAAGCTGATTTTTTTTTTTTTTTTTGTAATAATAAATAAATAATAATAAAATCAAGAGGGACAAAAAGTTAGAGATTTGTGATGGTTTCCAGCTGCTGTCTAACTTAACTGATAACTTCCATAACTTTAAGTGTAACTATAAATAGATAAAAAGTATAATTTGTCATAGTGGAATTAAAAGACAGTTGTGATCAGCTGAATAAGGAATATGACAGACTTTTTGAAGGACCTTTTTTTTTGGAAAATAATCACAATCACAGCAACTCGTTTTATACAGTTTTATTTCATTTTTTTTCCTCCAACACATCTCACATATTTGCATTTTTTTTCATATTGTAATATATAAATCTCCAACTCGACTACTCTATAATAAAATTATGTCTCCCTCCAGAGTGCGTTTGATAAGACCTTGTAAACACACACACACACACACACACTCAGCTCTCGTGTTCATTACCAGCATTTTCTTAACAGGATGCTTTTGTATTTGTGGCGCACGTCAAGCTAAAGCATCATCGATTGTTTCTCATTATGTGTACAGCAAAAACCTATTTAGCTCAAGAGGCTCCACTTAGTTTAGCCGTGCTGGACGAGGCATCCGCCGGTTCCGTGCCTGAATCCTGATGTGTTATTATGATCAGTTTCCCTCCCAGAGCTGTGACTCGGTAGCTTCAGCTGTTTGTATCTCAAAATACTGTACACAAACAGACGGGGCAGACAGAAACACACAAGGATTCTTACACAATCATTTCAGAAAACAGAGTGAAAGTGAGTCTCTTCAAGATTTCTTGAAAGATACACACACACACACACACAAGGTTAATCACACTATCTTTGGGATAACCATTCTTAAACATTTTCTCTCTCTCTCTCTCTCTCTCTCGCTCTCTCTCTCACTCACACACACACACACACACACAAGGTTAATCACACTATCTTTGGGATAACCATTCTTAAACATTTTCTCTCTCTCTCTCTCTCTCTCTCGCTCTCTCTCTCACTCACACACACACACACACACACAAGGTTAATCACACTATCTTTGGGATAACCATTCTTAAACATTTTCTCTCTCTCTCTCTCTCTCTCTCTCTCTCACTCACACACACACACACACACACAAGGTTAATCACACTATCTTTGGGAGAACCTTTCTTAACCTCTCTCTCTCTCTCTCTCTCTCTCTCTCTGTCTCTCTCACTCACTCACACACACACAAGGTTAGTCTCACTATCTTGGGGAGAACCTTTCTTAACCTCTCTCTCTCACTCTCTCTCTCTCTCTCTCTCTCTCTCTCTCACACACACACACACACAAGGTTAATCACACTATCTTTGGGAGAACCTTTCTTAACCTCTCTCTCTCACTCTCTCTCTGTTTCTATTTCTCTCTCTCTCTCTCTCTCTCTCTCTCTCTCTCTCACTCACTCACACACACACACACAAGGTTAGTCTCACTATCTTTGGGAGAACCTTTCTTAACCTCTCTCTCTCACTCTCTCTCTGTTTCTATTTCTCTCTCTCTCTCTCTCTCTCTCTCTCTCTCTCACTCACTCACACACACACACAAGGTTAGTCTCACTATCTTTGGGAGAACCTTTCTTAACCCCTCTCTCTCTCTCTCTCTCTCTCTCTCTCTCACTCACTCACTCACTCACACACACACAAGGTTAGTCTCACTATCTTGGGGAGAACCTTTCTTAACCTCTCTCTCTCTCTCTCTCTCTCTCTCTCTCACTCACACACACAAGGTTAGTCTCACTATCTTTGGGAGAACCTTTCTTAACCTCTCTCTCACTCTCTCTCTGTTTCTATTTCTCTCTCTCTCTCTCTCTCACTCACTCACACACACACACAAGGTTAGTCTCACTATCTTTGGGAGAACCTTTCTTAACCTCTCTCTCTCACTCTCTCTCTGTTTCTATTTCTCTCTCTCTCTCTCTCTCTCTCTCTCTCACTCACTCACTCACACACACAAGGTTAGTCTCACTATCTTGGGGAGAACCTTTCTTAACCTCTCTCTCTCTCTCTCTCTCTCTCTCTCTCTCTCTCACTCACTCACTCACTCACACACACACAAGGTTAGTCTCACTATCTTGGGGAGAACCTTTCTTAACCTCTCTCTCTCACTCTCACTCTCTCTCTCTCTCTCTCTCTCTTTCTCACTCACTCACTCACACACACACACACACAAGGTTAGTCTCACTATCTTGGGGAGAACCTTTCTTAACCTCTCTCTCTCTCTCTCTCTCTCTCTCTCTCTCTCACTCACTCACTCACACACACACAAGGTTAGTCTCACTATCTTGGGGAGAACCTTTCTTAACCTCTCTCTCTCTCTCTCTCTCTCTCTCTCTCTCACTCACACACACAAGGTTAGTCTCACTATCTTTGGGAGAACCTTTCTTAACCTCTCTCTCTCTCTCTCTCTCTCTCTCTCTCACTCACACACACACACACACTGCTTTTTGTTTTCTGAGCATATGAACACACACACACACACACACAAAACCTTCCAATCCAAGACAAAACATTGACTATTCCTATTTTTAGTACATTTTCTATTAACTTGGGAATTATTATGGGGTAAGGGTGGGGGGCACATACTTTTGCATTCATCTGTAAAACAATGCACCTTGGGAACCTGGCTCTTTGCTTCAAAAGAGAAAACAATCATCAGGAGATCAGAAATTCAAATCCCAGCTCTGACATAACAAATTCTCCCCTGTCAATCAGAGCGTCACAGGCCAATCATGGCCTCTGAGAGTTGATTTATGAGGAAGTGGGCGGAGACCAGTTTCCTCACAATGTGTTATGTGGTTTGGTGGTTTCTTGTGTCTCAGGGGAAGCTCTCGTTCACCTTCCCTGGTTGAACAGTCTGGTTAAAACAACATTCGAAAACAACGTTCGCTTTATTTGCCTGGAATGTATTTTGTTTAAAATTCTAGGCCGTCCTGTTTTAAATATCTTTCACCAAATTACAACGGATGAGTCACTAAAGTACCGTCAAGAGCCTGCTTACTTTAGTCATTCCTAAGAAGAAATTCCCATGACTGTGTAAACAGTAGCTGTAGCTTTCCCACTTTATTGGAATAAGAGCGAGAGAATGAAAGCACGAAGATGTAAACCCTTCCATCCTTCACAGAAGACCAAAAGCACGTCGCTCTTCCTCGGGAACATCATTCATTAACCCAGCATGTCGCTCATAAGACAGGTGTGTACGTGCGCTAAAGAACATTCGAGATCATCTTCATCAACTCCGCTTTTTCGACTAATCACGAGCTAAACCTTTCTATGACTTACATATGAACCGACACTGATTCCATGTCCAGAGCAGCTGAAAGATTTGGCCAGGGTTCAGAACAGAAACGTGCCAAACCACGCAAAAAAAAAAAAAAAAAAAAAAATACACTGTGGGATAAAAGTTTGTTTGTACATTAAAAAATGGCATGTGCTAAAAAAAAAAATAGAATAAAAATAAATATAAAAAAAAAAAACCTCACGGAACTAGAGCACTGAATATATTAATTTTAAACTATCACTGAAAAAAAAAAGTAGTTTCACTAAGTAAACTTTTTTAGAGATGGATAAACTTTTTCGTTTGCCTTTAAATCAAACGCCGCAAATAAAAACGACAAATAAAAACAGCTTAATTCAACACCGTTCCGTTCACAGGACGTTGGGTTATGCAGATTTTATTATGCAGTTCAAATTAGCCTAAATAAATCAATAAATAAATTAATAAATAGACTCAGGTTGATTTTTGTCCAATCAAATATTTCCTTTTTTTTTCTTTACCTTTTTTTCAACTGTTTTTTTTTTTTTTTTTTTTTGGTTGTTGAACAAAATTCTCCAACTGGTTCATGGTGCATGTTTAAAAAGGAAATAAGCTAATTGGACGAATATTTGCGCTCAAATATTGCCCCTTGTTTTTGGGTTTCGTTCCAACAAAGCAATTATTGGATTTGTCTGAACTCAAACAGAGGACTGGCATCATGCGTTTGAGTCAGGTAAATATCCGAGGTCACTTGTTTTGAGACCGATTTGCTGCAGATTGAAAAAAAAAATCAACAATTTAAATAAATAAATAAATATATAAATTAAATGAAGTCTAAAAAGGGGGGCTTTTTAAATTGAAAATATTAAGAAAACATATTTGTACATTCAAATAAATTCCTAAACGAAGAGTGATTGGCTATTGTGTCTATCACGGTGTAGAGATTTTAATAATATCAGAAAAATTCCAGCATATATTTTATTTTCCCAGTTGATCCACAAGGTTCTTCTTGGATTATGCTCCAAAATAGTTGCTTTTTCAGTGAATTTGAATGAATTTGCGTCACTGAGACATGACTCTGTGTGAAATATGGCACGATGATGACGTTTTCCAACTCACTGGTTGTGTATTTATGTGTATTTGTGCTGAAATGATCACATGAAGATGATCTTAAATGTCAATAATAAACAATCGTTCAACAAACGCTTGAAGAATTCGCACAACTCAAGAGTGAATAAAACTGAAGTTCAACATTTATGCGCTCTTACAAATAATTTCATCTAACCATGTGGTGTTCTTGTTTTCTTGAATTTCGACCACAGTGCTGTTGAATTCTCGAGACAAATCGTAATGGTAAATGGTAAAGTTTCTATAGTAACTGCTAATTCACATTATCTAAAACAGGGTGTTGTTGTTAATAAAGTATAAATTGTATCATCATTTACTGTTTTCTTAACACAGAAGTGTCCAGTGTCAGTGTTTTGTAGCAATCAGTACCATTTTTAACTTCATATTAAGAGGAAAAACAACAGGCCGGTGATAGAACAGCTGTGGAAAGCCACTTTTAATCAAAACGTTTTATGCATGCTCCAGAACATTAAGTGTAACTATAAATGGATAAAAACTATCAATCACGTCAGATCATGGCTTAATCATTGGAAACAATTTCTTTATAGAGATAAGATGAATAGTGAAATTTGGTATGACGTGATTATTTTTCCTGTAACCCTTGACGTTTTATTTCTCATTTAATTGTTACTGATGATTTTCTTTAGTCTTATTCAATCAGTCTTTTCAGATTGGGTTCAGGAACCGGGTTCAGGAAGACATCTATGCTACTGGGTGCATGTTACTGCATAATTATACGTTTTGTATATCATTTCCTTTCATTCATTTAGTCACACGCTTTAAACTCATAACCTTCTGGAACCCGGCACAAACCTCATAACCACCGAGCTCTTAAATCATCAGTGAGGCCCTGCTCTTACACACACCCCTTATGAAATGTTCTACCTGATGAGGTTTGGTGTCAAGAAGAGTGTTCAGGAACACGAGCTCTGTTCCCCGACCTCATTTATAAGATATTCACCGATTTATAATAATCCCTATGAATTGTTCATGAGATGAGGTTTGGGGTACGGGAGGGAGGAGGGAGATTAAGGGGCTGTGCGGACTGCAGCTACTGTGTTCACTTCGTCTAGCCGTCCCTCGAGACGCTCCAGATCGGCACTCCTTTCCATTCAGAAACAGAAGGAAAGCTGGAGTTGTGCTGTTAACGCCAGGTTCAATAAGCGCGCCGCTGGGAGGGGCTAATCGCCGTACGCTCGTCCGTTGATCGCGAATGACAGCAGGCTAATAGGCTACATCTGGGAGAGATCGGATCAGAGGAGAAAACATTTCATAATGGCAAGAGGCCAACATGTTTTGGGGAAGAAAAAAAAAAGATACCATAGAATAACAAATACACAGGTGGCCCATGTGAAAGCATTAAATAAGAACATCAGTGTTGTGTTATGCTAAACGGAGAGCTGTTAGTAACACAATGGGGAAAAGAAGATGTCTTGAGATGATTTTATCAGGTATTTTGATATATAGAGTGAAGGAATAGCTTTTTTTGTAAAACATTTTTACACTGAAAAATAAAACGTACTCAAAAATCCTACTGTACTTTAATCCGGTAATGAATTAGTAGCATTTATTTATTTTGATTGATTCATTATGAGATAACAGGACATGAGGACAAAAAATACATAGCAAGACACTTTAAATACGTATTAAATGATTAAGCATAAAATTCACTATCTGCCCTGTGATGCACTAAAAAAAAGTCTTTTTCTAATTTTATTATATTTTATTTTCATGATTAATAACAGATGTGATGTAATTATGAGCAAAATAAATAAATAACTATGTGAATAAATAAATAGGGGACTGAAATGGCAATTTTAAATATTATACAACAATTAAACAAATGCCTTTTCACACACTGGATTCATTTCTTTTCAAATAAATGCTATTTATTCACAAAATATTGATTCATATGAATATATCCTTTCTTTTTTTACCTACCCTAAAAGATCTAAAATACCAATCATTTAATACCAATGCAAAATTTTGTACTGTATTTTAGTGCATGTGAAATACGGCTGGGTCTCAAACGGTCATTTTTAGGGCAGTTTTCCGAGACAGGAGAATCCGGCGGAGAGACGGAGGAAGCTTCTGTTTTTTCTCTACAGAGGTGTTTTACACAGCCTACTGCTGCACCCTACAGTTAGAAAAGCCCTAGTTCACTCTTATGCACTTCTCCATTCCTGCTCTCTCTCTCTCTCTCTCTCACACACACATACACACACACTCCCTTGTTCTCACTTTTTCCCTCTCCAAATCCATGACACCTCAACCCTTTCATTCTCTCATTCCGCCCACCTACCCTATCTGTTACTATTACTACTACAACCTCTCTCTCTCTCTCTCTTCCCCTCCCTCTCTCTCAGAGCTTTTCTCCTTCTCCATTACATTCACCCCAAAAAGTTCATATCCCCCCTTTCATGGGAACTGGACATCTGACTCAATTTCAAACCCACAATCATACTTCAAAAGTAAATACCAGTCGAGGGAAAGGCATTCATTATTCACGGCTAGTCCTCAGACTCGGGGAACATCACCATTGTGAGCGTAATCCTAATAAGTTTTGGGGCCTAATGATCTTTCTAAAACAGTCGATCTGTTGAATTCGAATATGTGGCACAAGATAATATCCGAGTTCCTCTCTAGTTCCCTTTTGTGTGAGTGTTAAAGCAATCACCTTAATATGGCACAAGCCACCGCCTAGTCTTTCTCTCCCTAAATGAATGCGTGCTGTGCGGTTTTAGAGCGTAATTGCTGGGTGTTTGGCACAGATGAGAACTGGTGGAGCGCCTGTTGGTCCTGCATTCATTACAGGCGCGGCGAGCTGCGTGCTTCAGAGCGACTGGGAGCGCGGGCGACTGCAGTGTAGCTTCAGTGCAGGCGACGCTGACCCCGGCATATGGCTCTCGCCTGGCGCGTTCCACACAGAGACGGCCTCCGACAAGTGCAAAAGAATCCCAAAATATGGCTTTGAGACGCCTGCCAAAATCGACATGTACCTCAATTAACCCTTCACGTGGAGTTTTTTTTTTTTTTTTTTTTTTAATCTTTCTTTTCTTTTCTGTTTTTCTTTCTTTCTAATTCTGGTTTAATAGACTTGAAGGTAATTAACACATCCTCACACTATTTTGATTGGCAGGAAATTGACCAATAGTTAATTATTTTCTATGAATTGTTCATTTTTTTCATTTTGAAATCAAACACATACACATTTAAATACACATACTGTTCTGGTCACAGACTCAATAGACAAATCTGCACAAGCAAACATACATAAAGAAACACATGCACAGAGTATACATGTATTTCCATCGTCTGTCTGTCTGTCTGTCTGTCTGTCTGTCTGTCTGTCTGTCTAAACCTCTGAGTGCCTGGGGTCACATCCTCTCATGCATGGGGTCACAGTCTCTCTGGTGTATCAATGCAGTCACAAACAACTTCTAGACACGTACACAGAAAAAAAAAGATTTTATTTTCCTCTATCATACAGAAATTATGAGGAGGGTGTAAACTTTAGGAGTTTGAGGGGGGGTATACATACTTTTGCACTCAACTATCAATCAGTGAATCAATATCTATCTATCTATCTATCTATCTATCTATCTATCTATCTATCTATCTATCTATCTATCTATCTATCTATCTATCTATCTATCCCAGAGAGCAAAAGTTTCTATGCCCATGTGTTCTCTATGTGGAAAAAATGAAAATGTAACTCTATTTTCCAAATTATCGCATGACCGGTGTACACAATTTTGCCGTCTCTCAGTCTGTCTGCAAAGAAATGCCAAAAAAGTTTGCGCCCCTCCGCACCCCACACCCTCCACCCCACCCCCGGCACCCCGCACCCCTGTTTCTGTTTGGTCGATAAAAGTTAATTCACATTATTCTTCCCCCCAAAAATAGAAAGGGTGTACCAACTTTCGCACAATCGATGTAAATAGACTGATTTGATGCGCCTGGTGGCTATATGTGTGAATGAGACATGCATTGAGGCCTTGCGGCGTGTATAGAGCTCATTGTAGCACAGATTGCAGTGTTGACAGTGTATCTGGGCTCGTGTGTGAGATTCGTGACTCTCTGTGCTTTTTGGCTGTGCGAGACTCAGTCTGGAATAATGTGATCTGTGCTCAGTCAATTTGTGCACAGACATATGGGACAGTAGCATTAAAGAGTAATAATGCAGCCGGCCCTGCGTGCACACACACTAACACACACACACACACACACACACACACAGCCGTGTTAGTAAGCTTGCAAAGAGGGATGCTTTGTGGCCAGTGTTGCCAACTCTTTTCAGGGGAAAATAGTTAATGTATGCTCAAAAAGTCAGAGATGTCAGAGACTAATTTGCATATTCATTAGATCATCATGATCATTTGAATATTAAAATGTGTTACATGAAGAAGGAAGAGTTGGGGAACAATTATGATCAGTCATCGGGAACAACAGTGATCAGCGATTTGTGGTTAGGAATGATGATCAGAGGGTTTTTTTTTTTTTGGAAGGGGGCAGGGCAATCTGGGATTTGTTGTTGGGAACAATGGTGATCAGGGATTAGTTGGTGGGAATGACAGATCAGTGACTGGTTGTTGGGGACAGTGACTTGAGGAAATCGGTTCAGTGAAAACAGTGGTGATTAGACCAAAGGTGATCAGTGATTGGATCTGAAACAATGGTGATTAGTGATCAATCATTAGGAACAGAGCAGTTCAGTGACTGTTCATTGTATACAATGATGATCACAGGTTTTTGAGAACAGTGGTGATTTGTGGTTGGGAACACTGATGCTGAGTGATTAGTCCCTGTGTACAATGGTGATTGGTTGATGGAAACGAAGGTGATCAGTGATTGGTCCTTGAGAGCAATGGATGTTCCCAGTGGTGATTAGTTATTGTTTTTTTAGGAACAATGTTCCCAGTGGTGATTAGTTATTGCTTGCTGGGAAAATGGTGATCAGTGTTTGGTTTTTGGAAACAAGACTCCCTGTGGTGATTAGTGATTGGTTGTTAAGAAACGATGTTCCCAGTGGCGATTAGTGATTGATTGTTGGGGAACACAGTGATCAGTGTTTGATTTTGGGAACAATTTTCCCAGAGGTGATTAGTTACTGTTTTTTGGTAACAATGTTCCCAGTATTGATTAGTTATTGGTTGTTTGGAAAATGGTGATCAGTGACTGGTTTTTAGGAACAAGACTCCCGCGGGGATTAGTGATTGGTTTCTGGAAACAATAATCCCAGTGGTGATTAGTGATTGTTGAGGAACACAGTGATGTTGTTGGCCACAATAGTGGCCTGTGGTTGGTCTTTGGGATCAGTGGTAATCAGTGATTAGTTACTGGACCACTGCTAATGCCTGCTAGAATTTGTTGCTAGGAACATTTTTGTTTAAATTAAAACTTAACTTCAGGAAAACAGTAGTGAAAAAGTCAGTCCAATTCTGGAGTACATTTAGTTCTTTATTTATTATAACTTTTTTTCCCGCTCCTGCCAAAGTTCCTTAAGTAAAATCACTTAGCGTGTGATGGCTCTTATCAGAGCTCGCTTTTCTCACAGCCATAATCAGCTCCATCAAAGCTAAATTCCCCTCCGAAATAAATCACAGTCAATCAGATATCCAGCCTGGCTTTCACTCACACTCTCTCTCTCTCTCTCTCTCTCTCACTCTCTCTCTCTCTCTCTCTGCTGCCGGCTTTGAGGAAAGTCATGGAGCTGGTGAGTGTGTAAGTGTGTGAATGTGCATGCCTGCATTATCAGCACGTCGAGCCTCGCCTCGCCTGCCTTTTATGCGCTAATCGTCCCTCCTTCTCAGACCGTTGTGTTTTTTGAGACTCACAGAAAAAAAAGCACTTTATGGGAAATGAAGGCGAAAGGCAACGGACGCCAGTGATGTTTTGCACAAATGGAAATGGTTTTATTGACGGTCGTCCAAGAAAATCTGTGTGTTTTAAAGTACTGAAAGGGTTCGAAAAGATTTTATACCACTGTTAAATGTGCTGCTATCACTTCTGATTGGTCAGAAGGTCCTGATCTATTTTCTATAGTAATTACAGCTCTAAGACAAACCACAGGTTTAATGCTCTTGGTCTTGTGTGTGTGTGTGTGTGTGTGTGTGTGTGTGTGTGTGTGTGTTTTAATCCTAGAGGTCAGGGCTTCAAAGTGAACATCTGGCCACTGAATCTATGAGTTGTTATGAAGCCATAACAGAAATTTATGATTTGCCATATTTGCGGAAGAGCTGCTGTCCATTACATAGAACTCATTTCTATCTCTATATTTCTCTTTTGCTCTCTCCTGCTTTCTCTTTCTCTCTCTCTCTCTCTCTCTCTCTCTCTCACACACTGTCATTTTTTTTTCTGTCCAGTCAATCAATGCCTCTGTCTGTACTGTATATATACATACACAATCACTGTCCACTTTATTAGGAACACCTGTGCATTCATGTAGTTATTTAATCCTCTCTCTCTCTCTCTCTCTTCTTGTGTCAGTCAGTCTAACTTTGGCTTTATCAGCCCCTATCTTTCTGTCTCTTTCTGTCTATCTATATATAATATGTCTATCTCTGTCTCTACTTTTACTCTTGCTATGTCTATGTCTCTTTCTCTTGGATCACTCCATCTCTGTCTGTCTGTTTCTTTAGGACTGTCTCCATCTGTTTGTCTGCCTACCCCTCCATCTCTCTCTGTTTTAATGCCTTAGTTCTGTCTCTCTCTCTCTCTCTCTCTCTCTCTCTCTTTCTGTCTCTCAGTCAGACAAACTTTGTCTGTTTGCCTATTTTGTCTGTCTGTTTGAGTCAGTGGGTCAAATATGAACCATATTATGCAAATTAAGTAAACATATCTTTTCTCATCCTCAAGGGGGAGTCTGTTGTCCTGTAATAATGTCCTTTCATTAGTGTCATTTTTATCCAATCCATCACTCACACACTCACACACACCGTTTCCCACATGCCATATCCTAGCAGAGACAGAAATGAGTGTGTTTCACTCTTGCATGTCCGGCCCTTCTGCCCGTCCCTAGATCCAGAGATGATTTCATGTTCGAGAGATCTGGAAGCAGCTGCCGTTCCCATCGCGCCGGCTCACTGCATGTTTCTGTCCGAGAAACTCGAGCTGTCCTCCACCTGGGCCTCCACATGGACAGGTGGCACCTCGGACTCGCACCATCGTGTGTGTGTGTGCGTGTTTGTGTGTGTAGGGAACTGTGTGAAATTGTGTCCGTGCTTTCATCTTCACTTGCCCCTGTGTATGCATTCGTGTGTTCATGTGTGTGTGTGTGTGTGTGTGTGTGTGTGTGTGTGTGTGTGAAAGCGAGAGGCTGTTTTTTGGACATATTAACACCTGTCGTGCTAAAATTTGTGTTGCTGGGATTCTGAGCCGCCCCCGGGGACGAGAGCGTGCCAACGAGTGTAAGCAGCCTGAGAAACATGCGGACAATCTCACTCTGTCTCTATCTCTCTCTGTCTGTCTCTCTCTATTCCCATCTATCAGCCTGTCTGTCTTTGTCCTGCTCTACCATTCTGTCTTTCTCTCTGTCCCACTCTATCTGCTTGTCTCTCTCTTTGTACCCCTCTATCCACCCGCACCCTCTCTCTCTCTCTTTTGATCTCTCTCTATTTCTCTGTCTCTCTCTCTCGCTGTCCCTATTCCACTCTGTAATCAGTTTCTCTCTCTCTCTCTTCCCTCTATCTGCATGTCTTTTTCTCTGTCCTCATCTGTTAAACTCTCTCTGTCCTTTTCTATCAGTCTGTCTCTCTCTTTGTCCCCATCTATCTGTCGGCCCCCTCTTTATTCATGCCTGTCTCTCTCTCGTTGTCCCCTCTCTACCACCCTCTATCTGCATGTTTGCTCATGCTCTTTCTTCATTTTCCTCTCCCTCTCTCTTTCTCTCCCCTCCATCTATTTGCCTCTCTCTCTCTCTCTCTCTCTCTCTCATTATATCATCTGCATGTATCCATTAAGATCTCCTTGTCTTTTTCTCTCAGTCTGTCTCTCTTTGTCCCCATCTCTCTCTCTTTCTGTTTCCTAAATTCTCTGTGCTTAAATGTTTGCCTCTGTATACAGCTGTCTCTCTATCCTTATCTGTACCAACCTCTGTCTGTCTGTCTAACTGTCTGCACCAATTTCTGTTCTTTTTATCAATCTGTCACAATCTATTTGTCTTTTTTTGTATCCTGTCTGTCTTTCTCAGTATTTTGGTCTCTCTCTTGCTTTATTAGTCTCTTTCTGTAAATCTCTCTCTATCAATTTATCACTACCTCTGCCTGTCTGTCTGCCTATCTGTCTTTACCATCCTCGGTCTGCACCATCATCTTTCTGTCTGTCTGCCTGTCTGTCTGAATGTCTGACTGTATCATCTGTCTGTCTGTCTGTCTAAAACATCTTCTGTCTGCCTGTCTGTCTGACTGTATCATCATCTGTCTGTCTGTTTGAATCATCATCTGTCTGTCTGCCTGTCAGTCTGTCTGTCTGTCTGTATGTCTGCCTATACCATCCTCTGTTTGCACCTTCTTCTTTATGTTCGCCTGTCTGCATATCTGACTACATCATCCTCTGTCTGTCTGTCTGTCTGAATGTCTGCCTGTATCATGATCTGTCTGTCTGTCTGTCTGAATCATCCTCTGTCTGTCTGTCTGTCTGTCTGAATGTCTGACTGTATCATCATCTGTCTGTCTGTCTAAAACATCTTCTGTCTGCCTGTCTGTCTGACTGTATCATCATCTGTCTGTCTGTCTGAATCATCATCTGTCTGTCTGCCTGTCAGTCTGTCTGTCTGTCTGTATGTCTGCCTATACCATCCTCTGTTTGCACCTTCTTCTTTATGTTCGCCTGTCTGCATATCTGACTACATCATCCTCTGTCTGTCTGTCTGTCTGAATGTCTGCCTGTATCATGATCTGTCTGTCTGTCTGTCTGAATCATCCTCTGTCTGTCTGTCTGTCTGTCTGAATGTCTGACTGTATCATCATCTGTCTGTCTGTCTAAAACATCTTCTGTCTGCCTGTCTGTCTGATCATCTGTCTGTACCATTCTCTGTCTGCACCATCATCTTTATGTCTGCCTGTCTAGATATCTGACTACATCATCATCTGTCTGTCTGTCTGTCTGTCTGTCTGTCTGTCTGTCTCTCTGTCTGAATATCTGACTGTATCATCATCTGTCTAGCTGCCTGTCTGCCTGCACCATCCCCTGTCTGTCAGTCTGTATCATCCTCTGCCTGCCTGTTTGTCAGTGTTAAATACTATTTCTTCAACTTCTGTCTTACTTCAACTATGTCTTACTTTCTGACTTTTTAACTTGTTTCTGTCTGTCTGTCTCTCTGTCTTATCATTGTATTTTTGTCTGTCTGCCTGGCTGGATGTGTTCTATTTATTTCTGTCTGTCTTTCTTGTTCTCTCTCTGCCTTTCTTTAACTCTCTGCATCATTGTATCTCTTTTCCTGTCTGTCTGGCTGGCTGTCTGTTTCACCTCATAGCCTTCAGAGCTCTCTCTCTCTCTCTCTCTCTCTCTCTCAGTATCTACCTCTTTCTTGTTTTTGCTAGGATTTTTTTTCTTTGATTAATTTTCTGTCTACTGCAGCTATAGTTCATGTTTAAACATTTATTACAAACTGTGTGGTAACCTCCTTGGTACATATAAATTAACACATCATTTTGTTTTTAATTAAAGTCTTAACTGTATTTTAAGATTTCTTGTAATAATAGTATTTGAATTCATTTACAAAATAAAATAAATATAAAAAAGTACTCTAAAATCGGAGTAATTGTATTTTTTAATGCTGTATTTATTTATTTATTTTTTTTTATCTCGGCTACATTTCCACATGGTAAACTAATGTACTAATGATTTTCACCTATTGGGCATTTTAGATGTTTTTTTTTTTCAACAATATATATTAACTCTCTCAGGAGGAGGTTAAGGAGCTAATTAATTAGCCAATCATGTTGCTAATTAAGAATAATGACCCTAATTTCAGTTGACAAAGATCCTTATTGCACAAAAGGTCCAGGAGATTATTTATTCATCTAGGAAGTTCACCGTATTCAGACTTTATTTATTTATTTATTTATTTTTTTCTGTGCTAGATTCTTTCTTCTTTTTTTTGCAAATTCTATTTTACTAGATGTATGTGATATGAAAATGCTGATAAAAATATTTCTCCTTTATGCTATTAGAACAACCCCTATTTTTTTTTTTTGTTTGTTTTTGCACACAAATTATTATATATAAGGATTATCATCTCAATATTATCTTTAAGTAATGTCTCTATTAACATAACAGGAAAATGACATATTAGTCGTTATGTTTAAGAAGAAATAAAATACAAGCTGTGGGGCCTTCTGTTACAGAAAAATAATAATCATCGGTGTAATGGTGTGATGTGACATGACACAAATCGGCTCCTTCTGCTACAAAAGAAACAGCTGAAGTGTTTTATTCCTCTTATATCACAGATAATATATATATTTATCATACAATTTGATTTGTTTGTCTTTTATCATACCTTCACTTTCTACTGAAGTGGTGGAAAATGTTAGAGACATGTTGAGTGAAGCTGAAGTTCCAGTTTCCACTGTATCAACACATCCAGATTTTAAATCACCAAATGGTCCACCATCTCTCAGGATAAGAGGTAGGTATACATCTAGACTCTTCTCTGTTCTGGCGCCGAGGTGGTGGAATGGACTTCCACCTAGATGTCCTTACAGCTGAGTCAATGACCATCTTCAAATGCCGGATGAAGACCTACCTTTTCCTGAAGCACTTAAGCCAGCTCTTATTTTCCCTGTTTGTTTTAAGTATTGTTGTATGTTGAAAAAATAAAGGTTTTTAGGCTGATATGTCTGTGACCTATTTGAACCAGTGTTAATGTATTCGTTAAGAGACACTTCAAAGCACTTTTGTATGTTGCAATGTATAAGAGCGTCTGCCAAATGCCAGACATGTTAATGTAAATGCAAATCAAAAGTCAGAAATCAAAAAAGGGACCCTTTTGTCGCTTATAGAAGACACCACCTTGATTTGTCATGTATACATTACAGCACAGTGAAATTCTCACTTCACATATCCCAATTTTGGAAGCAGCCATGATACAGTGCCCCTGGAGCCTTAAGGGCCTTGCTCAAGGGCCCGACATTAGCAGTTTAGCTGTGCTAGGGCTTGAACCCCAACCTTCTGATCAACAACCTCGAGCTATAACTGCTTGAGCCACCATTGCTCCAATACTGCTATACTACAACATCATACAAGAATAAGTGCATTAACCTAAACCTGTAACCTGACTGGTTAGAAAAAAGGATTCTTCTGACCAATCAGGTTCTACAAAATATCGTAGTGCAGAAAAATCTTCAATGTTTCATCACAAATGAGAATTCCAAAGCAAGATAAATTTTTTCTTCGCTATTAAAAGTCAAACGCTTCTTATTTCCTGTAGACAATAAAGACGATAACATGCATAAGTCCCAAGAGTGCACTTCAATATGAGTTCAGTATGAGTTGTTGGACCTTTTTAAATAATATATAACACTGTGTGTAAAAAAAAAAAAAATCTGGATGTCTGAATGGAATGTCTATGGAGATGATTCAGTGTCAAAAAAAAGAAAAAATACATTATCGCTTTTCATTAGTGACATGAAGAAAACATTCCACACTGAAAAGAACGAAGAAAACCTTCATTTCACAAATTGGTGATTGTTTTTAAGAATGAAATGCTGTCTGATGTTGAATGTCGCTTTTGAGACAGGTTAGATCCATGTCCAATCATTGATCTAATTTGTATACTCAGCTGTGTGTGTTTATTGTTTCTTTGTTACTTACTGCATTGAATGTTGAACCCCCCCCCCCCCCCCCCAACATATGTACAAATCATATCAGAGTCTATTTATCATATTATTGTATTGTATTTCATCTTTTCTCAACTGGAGTGTTAAATTTCAAAAATGTCTTTTATATATTTAGAAATATCCGAGTCAAATATTGTATTATATTTTAACAAATATCTTTCTTTTTTTTGGGGGGGGGGTAGTGGAGCATAATATCATTTTCTGCACGATTTCCTCCAGTACAAATCCACGAAAACTCCCACATATAGTAGTTTGCCGTATTCCGAAAACCGCGACAATGTCAACACCGAAGGAAAAAGAAACAATAATGATCAAATAGCAAAATTGTTCCTCCATGCTGCGTGTCTGTACCCTATGCTGAGCATGGCCATAAATATTTAAGTATTTGGCCCAGCAAAATGATGAATAATATTTGTGGAATTTGCATTCAAGTGTTAAATTAAAAATTAATTACTCCGATGCATAAAGGAACAATATAACTTTGAAGCCTCCAAGATGGCAAACGTTAATTATTTCCAATTAGGAGCCAAATATCTTCAGAGATGTTTCAGACCTCTTAATGGCGTGGGATGAACTGGGGAAAGAAGAAAGAACTCTTTGTTGGTTTTCGAGTTCATAAAACCATAATACCACGTCATATCTGGAGCCCGTGAGCCAGGCAATTAAAATGCATTATCTGCTGCCGTATATTAGAATATGGAGCAAAACCAGCAAATCAATTAAATTCAGATTTAACTGGAACACAGAAACAGTGTTCTCCGCTCTCATTTTTTTCTTCTCTGAGTCCATAGGGTTTGTCCTTCCAGCCTGCTAGAACATAATATCTTGATGCCCAATTTTTAAGCTGTTTTATTACACGCATCTCCAAATGAAATTGCGTCAGGGGTTTCTGTGATATATATACACTCAGGAAGCATATGTGCCTTAAGGTAAGATAACTTATCTCCTCTCTATTGAATAATCGTTACTATATTTCGATTCTGTATTATCTTTCACTGCCGTATAACACACACTCAAGCCTCCAACTGTTCATCCAAACATCCATAAAACTCACTTTCTTCTTTATCCCGATCAAATCTGGCCTGATCCGTGACTGAATCTCCAAAGGTGTGCGATGTGTGTACACGCGTAACCCGCCGGCCTCTCGCTTTAGCCGAAGAAGACGTAATCTCAAAGGCAAATCTTCCAGTCCAGGTTTAAATCCGTGCATCAGCTGGCCGATTAACAAGCACAATCCTGTTGCTGAGTGGAATTATCGGTAAACAGTGCTTCAGTGGATTGGATTTGTGATATTCAACAAATACCTTTTCCCTAATCTGGCTGTCTGAAAGGCACAGACTTGTACTGAAGAGGGTTTTTGGCCCGATTGTTGTCAAATTCAAGATTTTAGTTAAGCACGTACAATGAGGATTTAATACTAAAATTTGGACCTCAGAATACAAAAACTGTGGACAATCAAAAGTCAGCTATTCAGGACTTGCTCATTAGTTATGAATGTGGGATGGAGTTTGAGTTGAAGTAAAACAGAGGTATAACGATTATAAATGTTTATATTTATTGTGATTTATATAACATTTAAGTCTTGTGTCACTTTCCGACAGTTTGACATAGCGATATGTCGCATTGAAATTAATGCTGTAAATATGACACTATTGAAAAATTAATAGTATTATCTCATTACAAAGACTGAAATTTTGATGCATAAAATTACAAAACCTTCTTTTAAACTTCTTTAAATGGACACATGGTCTTTACAGGAGAGCAGTAATAACATTAAAAAGCAAAAAATAAATATTTTTCATCATTTTCAAATAAATAAATATTTATTTATTAACAATAATTTATTACAATATTTAAGAAATGTAATTAATTATTGGATTAATCGATTAATTAATTAATTGATTAAGAAAAACTTTTTCAAAGTCATGTTGACAGAATTTGTGTCCACTATGTCATGTTTGAAAGCTTAATTTTAATGAAAAGGGTAGCAACAGCTAGTTTGCTAAACATATTAAATAAATAAATAAATAAATAAATAAATAAGTAAACAAACAAATAAATAAATAAATAAAATTAAGTAATCGAACATACTGTTATACTTAGAATATATTTACAATATTTACCAGTTATAAAGATTTGAACAACATGTTATATTAGTTGTGTCAAACGTATACTGACCACTACCACAACTCCAAGAATTGTGAGACTCTGATATTTTGATGTTTTTAAGATTGAGATGTCACCATTTCAGTGTATTGGCAGTTGGTTATACTGTATAATGCAGCCTTTTGAAAGGTCTTCTAATCATCAAGCCAGGCTTTCCATGTAGTCTGTCGGAGTACGGTATAAAATACAGACTGATTTGTACTGGATCAAGTGCTATTTTGCTAGCTGCTGTATAGGTTTGAAAGGGTCAGACATTCTCTGATGCTTCTACTCAAGAAACATCTGTCAGTCTCTGAGGTGTGAACTAGATTCAAAATACGATTTCCATTACCTAAATTAGGAGAGCAAAAAAATCGACCTGATTTTGATGAAACCCCTCAAATTTCCCCTTATGAAATATTGGCATAACTTTTGGATTTCACGGACGGCATTAAATTACCGAATCAGTGATCACAGCGGACTGTAGACTAAGCAGTGATTATATCACTGACTAACCACCGCTTTTACTCAGTGAGCCCTGCTTATGGAACCCTGTTAAAACCAATCAGGTGGTGAAAGGTGGCGACAGACGGCAGTTAAAGCCAATCAGGTGGTAATGTGCAGGCGCAGATGAGGCCCCTGTGACAGATGGTGGAATGACCTGGAAAACCTGCCCTGCTTTTCCCTGTGATCCGTCTGCAGCTGACAGGTATTATTTCATAAACTCTCGTCTAACAGGGATCACGGGAGCTCCCGGTGCATTAATCCGCCACTGAAACCAGCCATGTAACGCTAGTGTCGCAGCAAATCTGTCGCCCCATCACTGGCACAGGGGGAAAGTGCTTTTTGATGAAGTCGTTCATGAATTTTAATCGAACCTGTCGGGTGAACATGATGTATGGTCTCATGGCTCATTCATGTTTTAAGGAGATCACCTTATGAAAAAAAGAGGGATTTTTTTTTTTTTATTCCACCTGAAGTAGGGCACCTACTTTTGATATATTTACAAGATTCAGACAAGCAGATAAAGAAACAAATGCTGGAGGACCTTAGACTCACATGAGTAGATATATTTTTATTCCATTCATAAGTTTGTAATCATATATAGTTATAAACTGTACATAAGTGCAGGATCATTTACATAAGCTGCTTAAAAATCAAACAGAAACTATCAACAGCTACCAAGGTAGACAGACTTTTTGGACTTTTTGTTTCCTTCAGAATGAGACAGCTGACCCCTGAGGTACTGTATGACCAAAAGCATGTGGGCATTAACATTGGGTTGTTTTGTTTTTGCTGTTAAAATAGGTTTCACTCTTCTAGGAAGGCTTTCCACTAGATTTTGGAGTGTGTCTGTGGGGGTTTACCCATTCAGCCACAAGAGCTTTAGTGAGATCAGACATTGATGTCAGGCAAGGTGGCCTGGTGGGAACTTGCCCTTCCAATTTATCCCAAAGGTTTACAGGGGGGTTAAGTTCAGGGCACTGTACAGACCTTGGAAACTATGACTTTTTGTATTTAGCTTTGTGCAAAGGGGCATTGTCCTGCTGGAGCACGCCAGGCACCCTTGTTACCGGTGGAAACAAAACATCCTTTCAACTGGCATCAGATTGGGGAAGACCCAAAGACATATTCTGCCCTTGAATTTATAGGGTTCTGTGTTAAAGGAGTTTTGTCGTACCATTTGGACCCTTGAGTCTGAGATCTATACTCTTAAACACCTTAAAAAGATGCATATGAGTTTCTACTACAAAAGGGTTTAGTATATAGTGCAACGTTCTGTTCTGGAGTGAAATTCACTCATACAGTATGTCATACTTCTCTCACTCATTCTTTTTCTCTCTGACCAAACATGTTTGAGTGGATCTTCTCTGAAAGCAGCAGTACTGACCTAGCAGGCCATGACTCCTTTTAACCTCGTCTCTTCTATCCTCTTTTCTGATTCTCTCACTCTCTTTTCTTCTTTCTCCTGCAATCCTTGTGTCCCTCAAAGAACCACTTAACCAGGGACACTTCCTGGAGATGCTTAATCCTCTTTCAAAGAGTTGGGAAATGTAATCATTTCCAAGATAGGCTACACTTTCAGGGACCATTGGCAAGAGCCATTCGGATTCATTACACTCAGACCTCCATAAACGGCCACGATAATTCGACGGATGACTGTAAGAGGAGAAGAGCGCTCGAGTGCCTCGGTAATTAATGCCGTATGCCATCAGAGTGTTAGGTGGCTAATTTTTTTTTCCCTTTCTCTAACTTTCTGGCCATCATTGGGCAGAAATGAGAAACACATTACAGTTTCCATTAATTGATTTATGCTGTTTTAAAATGGAGGTCTCATAGAGAAAGAGGGATTAGCCGCACTCTTGGGCCAATTAGGCGAGCCGAGGCCTCTCATGGCCGCCTGCGCATGCATCTCAATCAATGGCAATGCCCACAGGTGAACTGCCAAGTCTGAAACGCTCGCGCCAACCCTTGCATTCTAACAGGCAAGACAAGCTAATGCTATTCAGCCATGGAAACAACCCAGAAGTGTTCAAACCACAGAACCAATTTAAGATAAATATCATCATCTTAAATTTCTCTGCTAGGTATTACAACAGGGTGCAATGAAAATATTTAAAATGCCAAGTATCTCCCAGAATCCCAAGCTTATTTGAAATAGAGGCAGGGGACGAAAAGTATATTCTGATGAATCCGATGACTTTTGTCAAACTTGCCATTCATTGTTTGCTTTCCTGTCTTCAGAGAGTTACTCAGCATGAGCTGCGAAGACTTGGGAGTGCGCACTTCAAACATTTCAAGCAGCGCAGCCAATAATATGCAAACGTGTGCCCCGGCCTCTTTACAAAATAATGGATTCCAATGCAAATCCAATGACCTTTAATTATGGTATAATTCTGTCGACGATCATAACCTGGAGCGCCATGACTAAATTTTACAATTAGCCCGTTTAACCTGCCATATGACGGTGACCTTTCGCCGAGCACTCAACGAGACCGGCTCAACGTTAACACGGGTGACATCTGTTCTGGAACAGCATCCTCCCCCCCTCCTCCACTCGTCCCGGAGGCTTTTTGGATGACTTCGGCACCAGCGACACCCTGGCAGATAAGTCTGAGGAGAAAAGCTGGCTGACATGGTGATGGAATTGAAATGCAAGTTTTGCACTTAACTGACAATCTGCCCTGGCTCTCAGGCCCGAGCGCACAAAACTGTCACTCTGTGATTGAGGAGGAATTTTTGAAACCAATAATAATAACAATAATAATAATAATAATCATAATGAAAAGATAAATATTCATTATATTTTTTTATTTAGGGTTAAATATTTAAAATGTAAATTTATTAAATATTTAAATACTTTTTAACAAAATATATATATATATATATATATATATATATATATATATATATATATATATATATATATATATATTGTTAAAAAGTATTTAAATATTTACAATATATATATATATATTATATACAACAATATATATATATATATATATATATATATATATATATATATATATATATATATATATATATATATATAGTTATACTTATACTTAAATTATTTAATTATTTTTTGGGACTACTTTTTGTTCCATGCACATAACCTCAGAATTTCTCATTATAAACCTCGGGAAAGGTATGTTTATCTCTTTAATTTTGTATCTTGGCTCATTCCCATGCACAAATTCCTCATTTTCCAATTTGACCTCGAAAGTCTCATTATCGAGCTGTTTTGATTAGAGAGGTGAGAGCGCCTCTCTCTTGTTTTTATGTGTGAGCTGTTTCTGAACCGCCACTTTAACATCTGCACTCGGTTGCAATGCTAACGCTCGGCTAATAACAGTGTGCGTTCACCATGTCCGGAGCCAAGAGGCACAGCTGAGCAATGTCAGGCAGACTCGCGCGCCGCCTCTAAGCATTATTGATTCTGGATGTGGCACTTTTGTACGGCCCCAAGCTGTTCACTCTAAAGAAACAGCGTTAGCAGTGTAGCGTATGACGTTCAATTGCTATCTCTGTCATCAGCACCACAATGGGCGCGATTCATCGAGAGTAATCAAAACCTCGGATGGATCTTGTTGTCTCTGAGGAAAATGGGAGAAACGTAAACGCAAACACACAAACACACACATATCTTAAAACACATGGTCTTTAATTCAACACAACTCCTCCTCCTTATCTCCAATCCTTATATACCTGCTTAATCATTTCCAAACCTATGTGGATGCTTTTTTTTCCAAGGTATCTTAATTACTCTGAAGGACCCACTGTCTGGCTAGGGGACAACTCAAAAGAAGTCCATTTGCCTGTATGTGTGTGTGGTGAGCGTTTGGCAGGCTGTGTTTGCGTCCAGATTGGAGCGCCTCTCGGCGGTGCGCCGGCCAGTCTTGGAGGAGTGTGTGTTGGGGGGATTGGGGCTTTAGCAGGGAAGGTAAGTGTGACTACAAGCTTTGGCTGGCCATCTGCTCTCCTGCGGTACTCGGGCCAACCTGAGCCGCCTGCAGCAAGGACCTGGCCTACGCGCAAATACACACCGCCGGCCAAACACGCACACACACAGACTTACACACACAACGACCACCGTCCAAGCATACTCGCTCGTCCAATCGCCATCAGCCTGCTGCTTAGCACCAAACACTCCATATGCACTAAAGTTTCTCTCTCTCGCTCTCTCGCTCTCTCTCTCTCTCTGCTTTTCAAAAGAAAAGAATATAATCGCATGAATGTGTGTTATTCAGGACATGTGATCATGCTTCTCCCTTGCTTAACTCTTTAATATATATTTATGACTGTAGCAGTGGAACACAAAAACACTGTAACTAAAATCTGCATTAGGATTTTAACCAAAAGTGGGCGTGGCCTAAAATAGAAGCCACTAGAAACACTGGGGGGAAAAAAAACAGAGGTAGAAAAATGCCAGCAGTGTGAGCTCTGGGGATTCGGGCTATGACAGTTCCTCAACCTCAGCTACATCATTCCAATTCATAATATATCTGAGAAATAAACCAACGGCATGGAAGTGTTTATTTATTTATTTATTTTATATAATCCTAATTATTCATGTTTGTATGTTCCTGTAATATTTTCCCAAAATTAAAGCACTAGTAGCCTTCATGTTAATAAACAGGGAGTAAATCATTTTGACACAATTTCGTTTCACAAGGAAACACGTCAACATTTGTGATGACACTGAATCATTTACAATCTGATATGATTCGATTCGATTCAGTAGCCTCTGTTTGATACACGATCAACTCTGTACTGAATCTGGTTGTGTTCATTTCCAAATGATGACAAAGCAGGAGAAATGCTAATCAGTAATAAAACTGAATAAAACCTGTCCATTTTTAATGATAGTATGAATTGTTGCATTGACACGATTCAATCGATTCATGGATTCAAACTCAACCAATTCACCCTTATTCATGAATGCCGTCTTCGTTTGTCTTGTGAGCTTCATTATCACGCCTTTTTTGTTTGCTTCTGGGATCCCAGTCCCGATGCACACTTCTTGATTCAATCTGATGCCTGGTGAAGGTTACAACAAAAACTAAACGGACAGTTCAGCTTATATTATTAACTGCATTTGTGTCACATTACCAGAAAATTCCAAATCAGGGATTTAGATTAGATTCCATTCATAATATGTCTTTAAGATAGCCAACATCATGAACTTCCTCTCAGTGAATATATATAGATAAATAAAGGTGATACCTGATGCACCGCCACGTTCGAGGTCATCTTTGTTACACCGTTCAGACATATGAGACAAATGAACGACACCAGAAAAAGGGGGTGGGGAGGTGGGGAGGGGGGATAGAGAGAGAGAGAGAGAGAGAGAGAGAGAGAGAAAGAGAGAGAAGAGAGAAGGGACTAGAAGGAGGAGGGGTGGAATGCAAGTGAAAAACAACAACAACAAGAAGTAACATAATGCTCATTATTAAATTGCAGGCATGGCGATTGCCAGGAACCTATTCCTCATCATTAATTATTCATCCTTTCCTTCAGTAATGCAATACTCAGGTGAGGCGTGCGGGTGATAGAACGCATCATTTCGAGGCTTAATGGCGACGTGGTGGCCGGATCCGGGGGAAAGATTCGGAATATCAATCAGACATGCACGTGTACATGGAATCTGTCTCTCCTGGTGTATCCCCCCCCACTCTATTTCTTTATTATATTATGTAGCTCTAGGGGAAAACTAACACGCTGACCTTTTCTCTGGCTTTAAAGAATGCTTTTTCAAAACCTCCCCAAGTGAAAATTTCACAGCACCCGAGCAAATCCATGCATTAAAATGAATAGCGATTAGAAGCGGTCCGACAGAGGGGTTCATCAGTAGCTCTCATAGGATCTGACAAGTTTTAAATGGGCACAGGAAATCCACTCACCACTAAACACAATTATATTCGCATTTGCTGGGGTCTTTTTTTTCCTTCGCGATGTGAATCAACATAAATGTCATTTTGTGTCATTGAATGCAAAGCAATGCCGTGATTTAATAATCAACTTGATTGCGCTTTTATTCAGATATACCCGAAGTGTCAAGTGTGTGTTCCCGATACACACAAAGTCGCCTTAATCCAACTGTTTATCCTTCAACTATAATATGATAATGTTATTAATGACACTCAAAGCAGTCGGTGAGGATTCTTTGCGAATCAATCTTGGATATGACTTCCTTTTGCAAAACAGCGCTTTCATGTTTTATACATTTTTTTTGCCACGGCGTTAATATTGTTAGCGGATGATATCCAAAGAAGAGCAAAGCGATTAATAATGCGTGGCAATTCACGGATGTTACGGACAAATACAAATCTTGGCAGCTTCTCGTACACACGCCTGAGGCTTCGCTTGCATCTCTCCCTTTTTCTCTCTCTCTCTTTCTGTCTAAAATGCATATCCTCCTCGTATGCTTTCATAGTTCTAAGTTAATGACCTCTCTCGCTGTGAAATGGAACAATGTCTCTGTCTTTAGGCTGTGAACTGGTTCACCTGCTGCTCTGATATTACCGTCGAGACAGGCCGTGGCCACACCAACATATTAATTTATTTCATTTATTTCCATACTGTATGTGTTAACGGCTAGGTAAAGAACACTGCACTTCACGGCATGCAGTTATAGGCAAATAATCAACAACGTGAAGTGCCACAAAGCGTAGTTTCCATAGCGACTTTCAATAACAGTACATCCCATAATGTGTTATTGCTTTTACACTAAAACAGCAGTATCTCAAGGTTTATTAATGAACTGCATGCTTTGTTTTTAACACTGTTTTTTAATGGTATTGAATGTTATCGCTTTACTATAACTCACATTATACTGTAGCAGTCGTTTCTTCTTTCTTGGAAGCTTTGCTAAGAAACCCTGTAGAGCAAAAACTTCTGACACTGGAGACTCCTTCCATCTCCTAATCATAAGCCATATTACTCTTAGTTTACTATAGAAACGCTAACCTAGAAGAAGGAGTCTATTTAAACCTTATGTCCCTTCAGGATTTTGCTGAATATTGTAATACACACCTCACAGAAAATAAAAAACAAACTACACGATATTTGGAAGAGCTTACGAGTTTCAAAATGATCAGATTCTGATGCGAGACACATCGCGTGACATCACAACACAAATCCTATGTCAAACGAGAATATAGCCATCAGAGAAGTTAATTGCATATGTGTCTTCAGTTTAAAAGAAGGATCCTGTACTTCAAGAAAAAAAAGCACAAAAAATGAAAAACAAAAATTCCACAGAAAAAAGTTGCATCGCAAACGCCACTGCGGCAATATCAAACATCTCGGACACAGCAATCACGAAACCTCATTGAAATCCTGGAGGGATTGCATTAATCTAAACCTGCATTTTGAATTAGAGCCACAACTACTGTAAGAGCCTTCTGACCAATCAGCTTCAAGAATTCAACAGCACTGTGACATAAATATGTATTATATTCAAATCACACACACACACACACAAATATTGAACTTTCTCAGTGTAATAAATGATATAGCAAAGGCACATACACTGACGTACTGCATATAAGATGTTCATATGTCACATCACTGCGTCGTTGCTGTTTTTCTTTTCTGATCAAAATATATTTACTATGTATGAGTCCTGCCTACACAATGTTTGTCAGACTCTACGAATTGTATAAATAAAGCTGTTATTTTCTGGCAGATGGACTTACTACAGTTCCTGACGTCACACACACACACACACACACACACACAGCCCAGCTGCTACTGTCAAATAATGAATGAGTTTCATTTTGCCGGCTGTAATACAATAGGCTTTACATAAAGACACTGAAGCTTCCTCATTGATCCTGCTGATTTGTGCTCAGAACATCAGCACTGAGGGATGTCTTTGATACACTTATGAACTCATTTTGATTGCCTGCGATGCCCACAATGGGACAACATTTAAATGAAGAACATACACAGAACATGTAGCCATGACTTTAACACAAAATCCTGTTGTACAGACGATATGAATTTGACAGTGACTCTAAAAACAGCAAAGCTGTCGCAGACATGAACGTTTTTCTCAGATCTGCTGAGAAATACCTGAAAAAGTGTCATATTTAAAAATTGTTCACAGTTTTTGGATTACAGTTAGCATTAAAGGCTAGGAGTTAAAGCAAAAAAAAAAATTTAAATTGTCAGAACTTTTATAAGTTTATGATTTATAATATTTTAGACGCACTTTTCTTATAGGCAAGAATATCTCGCATGCAGCAATTTGTGTTAAGTCAAACACGTTAGTCAGATTGCTCAGGATACATTTCCACACGGCTTCGCTGATCATGTTGGATGTGTCGGATTTGTCATCCATGACATAATTCCTGTCCTCACTTCCTGCTCACCATCCTTCCATCTCACCCACCCTCCCACTTTTTCTCTCTCTTTCCCTGCACCTTTCTCTTGCAACCTCTTAGTCCTCCTCCAAAATGCCTTTAACCTCTTTTTGTCCAGCAGATGACACATTTCTCCCCCCTCGATCCCTCCATCTATCCCCCTAAATTGATTAGGCCGCTGCTGCATAAATTAGTCATCAGTATTTGCATGGCGCGGCGCATGCCACTGGTGCCAACTGCTCTCTGCACGGCCATTAAAGGTCATGTTTTGATGACTGAATGCCACACAGACACCTTGGCTCCCGTGAGGAGGCTCCCCAGGTGCACGTGAAAGGTTAAAAATTACCTTCGCGCCGCCCAAGGAAATAATTAGAGGGGTTGCAAGAGCGCCCGATAGCCTTGTGTCTGTCAGAGGCAACGCAATGGGACTAATGGCCACGCAGGGGGAAGAGTCAAACGGGCTGTCACATCGCCATGGACAAACGAGCCTAATAGCAGGCCCTGTCAGAGAGAAAGGGGTGGGGGGTGATGGCATTAGGCCCTAACCTTTTCCATAAATCTGTTAACACATGTAGCGTGGTGATTTTGTGACTCATGCCTGGGTGTGTGTTAATGTGAGCAGGTTAGCGAGGAGCCACAGATCAGGGTGGTTTCAAATCCTCTGAATCAAAACAATGAAGTTACAGAGCTGAACAGAGACTTTTTTTAACTGCCTTAGTTTTGGATATAGCACAGGAGTTACTACAAATTCAAATTTTATTATTACACTATTACTTTTTATTATTATTATTATTATTATTATTATTATTTTTATTTTTATTATTATTATTATTATTATTATTATTATTACTTTTATTATTATTATTATTATTATTACACTGTTTGCTAGGTAACTGGGAAAAATGACACAGATGCTGCTTTGGAGTCAAAGTTGCAACTTTAATTCCTCACCAACAACCAGTAAAACATCCCCTCAACTTTACAAAGTCTTCTCACCTGCCAGTTCCTTCTCAGTTTACAGTATAACGTCAAATCAACATGGCACTGTGAACACTAAAGTGACCCTTCTCTAATTAGAAATGATTTTCTAGCACTATAACTTCAGATCAGTTAGCATACAAGAACAAATCTTAATGAAATCTAAAACACTATCCAAACTGTTTTCATGAAGCTTTCACCAACACTACTCAATATTGTACACTGACTAACTTCTTGCTACGCTACTCGCTATCGTATCTGTACTCCAGTTTTAAGGTTTGAGGAAAGAAGGAGTCGTGTGGGTTTGAGGAAAAGAAGGAGTCATGGGGGTTTGAGGAAAGAAGGAGTCATGGGGGTTTGAGGAAAGAAGGAGTCATGGGGGTTTGAGGAAAGAAGGAGTCATGGGGGTTTGAGGAAAGAAGGAGTCATGGGGGTTTGAAGAAAGAAGGAGTCAAGTGGTTTGAGAAAAAGCAGGAGTCGAAGGGTTTGAGGAAAAAGAAGTTGAAGGGTTTGAGGAAAGAAGGAGTTGGGGGGTTTGAGGAAAGAAGGAGACGGGGGGTTTGAGGAAAGAAGGAGTCCGGGGTTTGAGAAAAGAAGGAGTCAAGGGGATTGAGGAAAGAAGGAGTTGAGGGGGCTTGAGCAAAGAAGGAGTCAAGCAGGTTTGAGCAAAGAAGGAGTCAAGGACGTTTGAGAAAAAAAGAGTTGAGGGGGTTTGAGGAAAGAAGGAGTCAAGGGGGTTTGATGAAAGAGGAAAGAAGGAGTTGAGGGTGTTTGAGGAAAGAAGAAGTCAAGGGGGTTTTAGGAAGGAGAAAAGAAAGAGTTGAGGGGGTTTGAGGAAAGAGGATTAAAGGAGTTGAGGGGGTTAGAGGAAAGAAGGAGTTGAGGGGGTTTGAGGAAAGATGGATTTGAGGGGGTCTGAGGAAAGAAGGAGTCAAGGGGGTTTGAGGAAAGAGGAAAGAAGGAGTCAAGGGGGTTTGAGGAAAGAAGGAGTTTAGGGGGGTTTGAGGAAAGAAGGAGTCAAGGGGGTTTGATGAAAGAGGAAAGAAGGAGTTGAGGGTGTTTGAGGAAAAAAGAAGTCAAGGGGGTTTTAGGAAGGAGAAAAGAAAGAGTTGAGGGGGTTTGAGGAAAGAGGATTAAAGGAGTTGAGGGGGTTAGAGGAAAGAAGGAGTTGAGGGGGTTTGAGGAAAGATGGATTTGAGGGGGTCTGAGGAAAGAAGGAGTCAAGGGGGTTTGAGGAAAGAGGAAAGAAGGAGTCAAGGGGGTTTGAGGAAAGAAGGAGTTTAGGGGGTTTGAGGAAGGAGGGATCGTGAGAGCAGAAATCATTTCCCTGCAATACTGCACATCCTGCTCCAGTCTGTCAGAGGTCAAAACCCTTCTGTTCTAAAACCAAGCCAGCGTGGTAAAGCAGGTGCGCCTTGAAGAAATGCACTCACGCTCAGCCACACATACGTAAAAAAAGACACAAAATTTCGCTCCCCAAGGTGCTAAGTGTGGGGGGAAAAGACAATGAAACAATAGCACTAAACATAGCGCTAGCGTTCCACCCCCTTGCTCCCGTGAAGATGTACTTAACTCTCTCTGCCGTTGAGCGCTGGCACCCGGCACCATGACATTTATATTCTGCCCGCAACATCCTGCCTGCTAATAGCTGGGTTATTAACATAACAAACTTAAACGTTGGATATAAATAATACCGTTTCAGGATGCACGCCGCTCAGCTGACAGTATTTAGGCAGCGGCTCAACATCTGTTTATGAACACTTTGGCTAATGATATCATTCCATATCATTAAGGGAGGCACAGAGCGCCGAGCGCACAGGTGCAGCTGCTACTGCCTGCACACCACAAAACAGACAGAGAGAGAGAGACAGAGAGAGAGAGAAGGAAAAAGAGAGAGAATGAGAGACGCCCCCTCCCTTTCCGCCTCCCCACCACCCTCGCTCCACACTCGTCCTCTCCTCCCTCGTTCCGTGAGCTTCCAAACCCGTCATTAGGACAATTTTCCCCAGCTCGCAGAGAGGCAGGCCTGTGATTTGAATCTGTGTATCACCTGTAATTGTAGTTTTTAGCAGCCGGCTGATTCCATACATTTATCGGGCCAAACTGCGCACGCCGGCCCACGGCCTCCAAAACGCATTTGTGCCGCCAGCTGCAGCCTGTGCTTTTTTTAGCAGATTTTTTTAAATTCTTTTTTTTTTTTCTGTCTTACAAGCAGCACGTTATGTGAGACAGCATGCTCTGGCTGGGAGGGAGGGAGGGAGGGAGGGAAGAAGGGAGGGAGGGAGGTTGGTTGTTGTGGAGTGTGTGTTGGGGGTTTGTAGAGATGTGTTACAATTGAGACGACGCATGTCATGCCTTTGTTTTGTGTTCTTGCATGCTTTGTTTAGTGTCATAATTATGAAAATTATTGATTATTCTTCCCAGCACAATACCGAGGTCCCTCTAACCATCCAGTGACCAGGCGGCGGAGATCTCACATTGCCCTTGTTTTCCCTAGAGGAATTAACACTCGGAGATTTGCATAACTCTTACAACAACAACAACAACCATGCTGCATTAAATGTAACAGAAGACTGCAATCAGGACAGTGACTCCAACTGGACTAGCAGATTCCATACAAAAAAAACTAAGTAAATAAATAAAAATTTGAACATGTGGTTAAGGCTGTCAATAGCAGATCATGGTTACAAATTTGGAGTCATGAAATATTGCACTTTTTATCCATTTATATTTACATTTTTTGATGTGTATTGATCATGTTACTGAGATGCAATAAAGTGATACGATAGAATTAAAACACAGGACCAGCCTTATGCTGTGCTTTAGCTGTTACACAGTGCTGACACTGGAGACTCCTTCCTAAAAATGCTAAATAAACATCTCCTCACTGAAAATGTCAGCATGATATGTTTCCGTTTGTTAGTTTTATATTAGATGGAGCGTAAATCCTGGTGAATTTGCTGTTAGTAGCAAAATGATGAAGTATTAGACCTTCTGACCAATCAGATTCAAGACACTGTGGTCTATGGAAACTTCTTTGTAACTTTAGCAGCTAGTAAGGTTTAAGCAAAAGCAGCTAGTTAGCTAGCAAGTATTAATGTGCTGTATAGTCTCAATAAGCATCTCAGAACATAATCACCAAAAACAAAAAAAAGTTTTGGTGTGAATCAGATGAGTAGAGTTTGTACGAAATTTTTCCTATTTATTTATTTTTTAACGTTGAAATTTTCCATCTGATATTCCTTTGGAAATGTAACTTTTTATTTCTTTTTGCTTTGAGCAAAAATGTAATTTCAATTAATTAATTGAATAATTAATTTTGACATTTAATCATTAATAAATTAAACAAATACATATTAATTAATTTAATAAATAATTTTATGGTTTAATTTTGTCTTAAATGTAAATATGATATTTGTTGTTATTGTTTGTAATAATAATAATAATAATAATAATAATAATAATAATAATAATAAATGAAAACACTCTAATCTCCTTGGAGTTTTCTCATATTGTTAAGACACTTTCCTGCACACAACCTTCACGATTTCACCCGCAGCTGTCCGCGAGCTGGGTAAACACCCCGATGATGTCTTATTTTCCACTCCAGGACTTGTGTAATGGACAGGGGGCTGAAATATAGATACGGAGGTGAAGAATGAGACGAGGCAAAGCTACCCGTCCTTGTACAGCGCTGCCTTTAGGCACTACAAGGCGATAATAATGCCATCAGCTCGCCTGACACTCAAATCCAACAAACAGCCTGAAAGCAGAGAAAATCAGCACCATCAAGTAAAACTGCCAGATTTAAAGGTGCAAGTGGGAAGTATTACATTCAGTACGTATATATTAGATGCATCTGGAGGTAGTATGTTAAACAGTAAGCTGGAAAAGTGTATTTGTAATGAATTTAAAAAGAATAAAAAACAGGACAATTGGCATTAAATATATTAAATTATTTCATCTCTTTTTTTTAGGCAACAATAGCCCAATTTATCGTTTTTTTTGGCTGAAATCTTTGCCCCCCTCAAAAAAATGCCATTTTTTTCTTTTCATAAAATTGCTATAAGCAAGATAAATAAATAAACAAAACAAACAAACAAACAAACAAATAAATAAATAAATAAATAAATAAGACCAAAAATATAAGATTAAGTCCTTTACTAGAACTTGATTTTCTTCTTCTCATGATCTTCAGGAAATTGGGATGATGAAACTTCTGAAAGTTTTGCTGATTAAGTGATTGTAAGTGATGCAGTGTTCCTGTTCCCACCCCAAATCTGATGATTTTTTCACTAACAGTATTTCCACAAAGTAGTTTGGTTTTCAAATAATTAAGAAAAAAAAAATTAATTAATTAATTTATTTATTTATTTATTTTTTTATTTTTATTTTTTTAAAATCTATTTTTGTTTTATTGCATTTTTTTTTTAAATCACGTTTTATCTGTTTATAATTACATGTAGTCAAATTATTGGTTCATTTTAACTTAGATTTTAGCAGCTATAAAAAATTAAAAAAAAAAATCATTTAAAAACAAAGCCAACTTTCCCAAGAATTTTGAATAAGCACTGAGCACCTAACACTGGAGACTCCTTCCAAAAAAATACACCACATTTTATAATCAAATAGTTGTTTATTATTAGATTTAGTCTATGGCAACTGAAGCATCTTGCAGCCAGAGTTGCTCTTTAGAAAAATTAAGCAACACCATATGAATGAAGTTAATATTACACTTAAGCTTATTAAATAATAAGTATGTAGTAAGCATGTAATGAGATGTATCTCTCGCAAAACATGATGTTCGTAATAGTTTATAGACGTTGTATCCAGATGCTAGTCGACTTTGTTCCCCTTGCACACATTTCCAGCTGGCTAAATCCCCAACAAGACCGGAAGAATCTCTAATTTCCGCTCGACAAATCCCGACACTGTGAATAAAGCATCTGGGAAGATCTGAGAGTATCCCTGCTGCCACCTGAGGAAAGAACAAAAAAGAAAATGGAGAAGAAGAAGAAGAAGAAGAAGAAGAAGAACCCATCTGAGGCCCTGTCGACACATCAGCCTTAACAAGTGGTTTTTATCAAACGCAGCGCCGGTGCCTTTGTTATTCTTCTTTCACAAGTAAATTACACTTTTAAGATTTATTAAGACACGAAACAATTTTCAAATACTGGGTCCGAACCCTCGGTGGAAAAGCACTCATTACTTTCTAGCCCGAGGCGCTCTTCAGCTCGCTAGCGTACCCATCACTCTCTCTCTCTCTCTCTCTTTCGTTGCCTCTTACAGGCTTGGCCATGTCTAGCACAGTAATGTCACAGCTATTTGTTGAAAGTCGAACTACGAATCCACTCCCAGCAGGTGTTTCCCAAACGCTGTTTAATAATTTAAAACAACGAAGGCGTATTAGCATGTGTTAGAAACCCAAAGCCTTTCCATACCACGCTTTTTTCTTTTTTTTTTTTACATATATATAAGACATTTTCATTCTCTTATTTTGTTTTATTCATCACTGTTTTTCCTCACATAAGTTTTTATGCATGCATGGCTAAATGAAAGTGCCACTTGTTCCCTTTTAGTCGAGATAAGCGAGTGTGGCTAAGTGTCAAACGCTCCCCTTTTTTACTTTTTTTTTTTTTTTCTCAGGATTTCTGAGCTGCCGTGTCAGTAAGGTCATGTATATTTCTTGTGCAATTCCTTTTTTGTCAAGCTTCCAAGAGCTTTAGAAGTCCAAATCTTTCTTAACATGCCCATGCCAGACTGCGAGCATGTGCTAGTGAGTGATTAATAAATGATATTGGTTTTCCCATGACAAAAAAAAAAAAAAAAAAAATCCATCATTATGGCTTTAAAGGAAGTGATTCAAACCTGCCACAGCTGTTTGGTCGGATCTCATTTCAGTGCTGCGTCTCGGATGCCGTCTTTGAAAGCGTTTTACTGCCTGAACAAATTTCTCTTCTGTATTGTACTGTACTTGCGTCATGCATTATATCATTCATAACATTTAAATTATTATTTTATATTTATTATAAATGTAGCCCTAAAAACTCCTGAATTCTCACTTCTGACTGCTCAGAAAGTTCTGATTACAGCATTTCACATTATTTTACTGCGCACATTCCAGTACATTATCATTTCTATAGTAACAATGACTTGAAACATATAAACATTTACATGACAGAATTTCATGAGGAAATGTTTACGGAACTATTTTTATACGTAAGCTCCTCATTTCTGGAAGGAGTCTCCATTGTCAGAGCTTTGGAAGAGAGAGAGAGAGAGAGAGAGAGAGAGAAGAACGATAACAAGAAGTAATTTGTTTTGTCATTCTTTAATAAAAATTCTAAAAATATTCAATTGCACGGCTGAACAGTAACCCCAGCTTTGATAAATCATTGATTATTTTCCTATATCACCATGACTTTAATCATTTTATTTATTCCCCTTTTTTTGCGATTTCATTAAATATAGTTGTTACTATTAATAGGCATATTTTGCATCTTGTAACATTAAACATATGCACACATTTTGTTCTAAAAAAAAGTTAGTAGACTAAAATTTACCGATCAAATTGATTTACTGCAAAACAATAGAAATACCAGGATTAAAATATAAGAGAGAGAGAGAGAGAGAGAGAGCACAGGTTAGGTTATAGAATGATAAGTAAATCTAGTGCACTACACAGGAAGACAAGTGTAGATGACAAGAGATGAACAAAAGCCTATTTGTAAGCTGTTCCTTTACACTCGGCTTGCTGCAGAGATGTGTTGAGCAGGAGAGAGAGAGAGAGAGAGAGAGAGACATCTCAGGAATCAGATTTACAGCGAGGTGAAGGTCAGATCCACATGAACGGGAAAACATCTGCAATCTGTAAGTCAAACCTATTCACGAATCCACAATACCATACGGAGCTCTTTTTTTTCAACCTGTCAGAAACTCTATGTGTGTGTGTGTGTGTGTGTGTGTGTGTCTGGAGAAGCCTGTTCAGTGGACTGTGGTGGGTTTAAAAACCTTTAACTCCGAGGTGTCGGTCTCCCATCTACTCTCTCACCCCCGTCTCTTCTCTAATGGCCTCGAGTGTGAGACGAGCTCAGGGAGTGACAGCAGGACTACAGAGGGTGAAAAATCACGGCTGGCAGGAAGCAAGAGGAGCTTTTGTGTAAATGTGTGAGATATATGGATATTTAGATGAAATTCTGTTGGATCGTTAAATCTGATTGGTCAGAAAGTGTTCAGTTGTGAGCAATTTTCTAGATCAGCAGCTTAGATAGTAATTCTGACTGTAATGCAAATTCAAATCTATATTAAATCACTCAATACATTGTCATTAGTATAGTATAGTATAGTATAGTATAGTATAGTACAGTACAGTACAGTACAGTATGGTAAAGTATAGAACAGTGTAGGACAGTATGGTATAGGACAGTATAGTTTAGTACAGTTTTGTATAGGACAATATGGTATAGGGCAGTATAGTATTAGAACATATGGTATAGGGCACTATGGTATAAGACAGCATGGTATAGAACAGTATAGTACAAGACAGTATGGTATAGGACAGTACAGTATAGGGCAGTGTAGTATAACACAGTATGGTATACGGCTGTATGATATAAGACAGTATAATACAGGGATGTATGGTGTAAGACAGTATGCTATAAAACAGTATGGTATAGTGCAGTATGGTATAGGGCTGTATGATATAAGACAGTATAATATAGGGATGTATGGTGTAAGACAGTATGCTATAAAACAGTATGGTATAAGACAGTATAGTATAGGGCAGTGTGGTATAGGGCAGTATAGTATAGGGCAGTATGGTATAGTGCAGTATGGTGTAGGACAGTATATGATATAGGACAGTATAGTATAGGGCAGTATGGTATAGTGCAGTATGGTGTAGGACAGTTTATGATATAGGACAGTATAGTATAGGGCAGTATGGTATAGTGCAGTATGGTGTAGGACAGTATATGATATAGGACAGTATAGTTAGTATAGTATAGGGCAGTATGGTATAGTGCAGTATGGTGTAGGACAGTTTATGATATAGGACAGTATAGTATAGGGCAGTATGGTATAGTGCAGTATGGTGTAGGACAGTATATGATATAGGACAGTATAGTATAGGGCAGTATGGTATAGTGCAGTATGGTGTAGGACAGTTTATGATATAGGACAGTATAGTATAGGGCAGTATGGTATAGTGCAGTATGGTGTAGGACAGTATATGATATAAGACAGTATAGTTAGTATAGTATAGGGCAGTATGGTATAGTGCAGTATGGTGTAGGACAGTATATGATATAGGACAGTATAGTATAGGACAGTATAGTATAGGGCAGTATGGTATAGTGCAGTATGGTGTAGGACAGTATATGATATAAGACAGTATAGTTAGTATAGTATAGGGCAGTATGGTATAGTGCAGTATATGATATAAGACAGTATAGTTAGTATAGTATAGGGCAGTATGGTATAGGACAGTATAGTATAGGGCAGTATGGTATAGTGCAGTATGGTGTAGGACAGTCTATGATATAAGACAGTATAGTTAGTATAGTATAGGGCAGTATGGTATAGGACAGTATAGTATAGGGCAGTATGGTATAGTGCAGTATGGTGTAGGACAGTATATGATATAGGACAGTATAGTATAGGACAGTATAGTATAGGACAGTATAGTATAGGGCAGTATGGTATAGTGTAGTATGGTGTAGGACAGTATATGATATAAGACAGTATAGTTAGTATAGTATAGGGCAGTATGGTATAGTGCAGTATGGTGTAGGACAGTATATGATATAAGACAGTATAGTTAGTATAGTATAGGGCAGTATGGTATAGTGCAGTATATGATATAAGACAGTATAGTTAGTATAGTATAGGGCAGTATGGTATAGGACAGTATAGTATAGGGCAGTATGGTATAGTGCAGTATGGTGTAGGACAGTATATGATATAAGACAGTATAGTTAGTATAGTATAGGGCAGTATGGTATAGGACAGTATAGTATAGGGCAGTATGGTATAGTGCAGTATGGTGTAGGACAGTATATGATATAGGACAGTATAGTTAGTATAGTATAGGGCAGTATGGTATAAGACAGTATAGTATAGGGCAGTATGGTATAGTGCAGTATGGTGTAGGACAGTATATGATATAGGACAGTATATGATATAGGACAGTATATGATATAGGACAGTATATGATATAGGACAGTATAGTTAGTATAGTATAGGGCAGTATGGTATAAGACAGTATAGTATAGGGCAGTATGGTATAGTGCAGTATGGTGTCAGACAGTCTATGATATAAGACAGTATAGTTAGTATAGTATAGGGCAGTATGGTATAGGACAGTATAGTATAGGGCAGTATGGTATAGTGCAGTATGGTGTAGGACAGTATATGATATAAGACAGTATAGTATAGGGCAGTATGGTATAGGACAGTATAGTATAAGACAAAATGGTATAGGGCAGTATGATAACCATCAAACAGTATAGTATAGAACAGTATAGTATAGTACAGTATAGCATAGAGTCAAGTCAAGAGACTTTTTTTGTTATTTCAACCCTACATAGGTGATGCAGTACACAGTGAAATGAAATAATGTGCCAAGCTTCATGTTTGATTGCCTTCAAGACAAAAATAAAAGAATGGATATTAAGCAAACAAGTGTTCAGAAGCTTTTTTTATTGACATGCTACAACATTGTATGTAATTATAAATACATTTAAAAAAAAAGGATGACATTCTTTAATAATGAAATAAACGTAATTGTTGATAAATTGTAGAATAAAAGGATAAAAGATTTATAGAAGTCTTGTCTAATATCTGTATTTTTTTTGTGTAAATCATATGACATCATACATCCATGAATAAGCTGTGTAAAAACATCTCACAATTCATCAAATTACCCTACAGTATGATATGCCTGATAGCTAGAACTACTGACCAATCAGAATCGAGGAATCACTGTGCTGTGGCATCAGTCAAATGTAACATTATTATTATTAGTATTAGTATTAGTATTATTGTTATTAATGACACTGGTGGTGTTGTAGCATAGACCATGTCTTTGAATCAGAGTTTCTGGTGTGCTAATTAGCGCTACCGTCACTCTTCTGACAGGTGCAGCCCGTCTGCCAGGCTCCAACTCTCCCAAATACATGCTCACACACACACACACACACACACGCACACACACACAAGCTAAACGTGTTGATTTCATCCCCCCATCTGTTATTACATAATCACTGCCAATGTCTGTGTGATGAAGATGGAGAAGAAGAAGAAAGAGAGAGACAAAAGAAGAGAGAAGCGAGGAAGGAAGGGAAACTCGGCAGAAGTGAGTATTAGGGCACGTCAGCGTGGCTGGAGGCGGTGGAGAGTAATTGAGGCCTTGGTTGAAGTCGTTAGCTGTAATTCTTGGCTCTGATACATTCGCAGCGGAGCCGTGTGCCCTTGAAAAGACTCTGGAAAGTAAATTCCATGTGGAGTCTCATTCTTTACAATTATAGCAGTGATACAATTATGACGTTTGATCTGTGATGCCATATACGTATTTGCCCCTGGTATAATTTTTAAATTCTTCTTCATTAGAGGATATATTTACAGTACAGGCATGGGAAAGTGAACTTTGCTTGGCTTGAGGGGGGAAAAAAAACCTGTGAACTGACAGGAATCTGAAACATTTTTAAGCTGAGGTTCTTTCTCTCAACATTCTTTGGGGTGAAAGGGTCAGCACTTTAATCCAGAATGGAAGGAAAGTTGGCCAGCGAGAGAGCAAATAACGTCGCATCGTCGCATCATCAGCGGCGGTAAGTTTGATGCCACTGTGATCCTGTGCAGGAAAAAAAAAAGGTTTATTTTTCCAGCGCAGACAGGAGACGAACCCGCCTGAGGTCACGTGAATTCCTTCCGAAAGAGGCTTACGGGATTCATAAAGAAAGTGCCAGAATACACAGTGCTCAGGCCGTGCCATCGGGCATTTTTCAACGCTGTGCGGAGCTAAACGGTCGATAGCGGAGCCGAGAGGCTCGGGAACGCTCACCCTAATTGTTTGTTCAATTATTTTTCTTGGACGCTGCACCTGCACTCCACCAAGTGAGCTCTGGAGACACAGCACAATTAGAGCCTGCCGAGCAGCGAGGATTGTGGGTAAACGCAGGCCAAGCAGCCCGCAGGGCGAATCGGATAAATACCTTTTAGTGCTTTAGGTAGTGTTGCGAAGGAGAGAGATCCAGGGCTCTCGGGGAGTAATTTCGGCCTTATTTGTCTGCATGTTTGACCTCCTCTTGACAAGGTTCCAGAGCGTTTTGTCAGCAGCACTATGCTATCCTTCCCCTGATTTAATCAAAGGCCATTATGAGGCAAGGAGAAGCGGGGAGGATGTTACCTCCACTGAACTGTCTGACTCCCCCGCTCCTGTTCTCGCTCGCTCACACAGACACATACATCTGAGGTGGGTGAGATTTCACGGGTAAGTGCCTTAGACAGCTAAGAACCAGAAGCATGAGAGCAAGTACACACTTCACCTTACACACACACACACACACACACACACACAGAGTCACAGAGGGTCAAATATTCACATTCCTGCTTCCTACAGTCCTACAAAACTTGAAAAAAATAGTGTCATTTTAATAAAAAAAAGTCTCCTTTTTCTATTTCAAGCACTGGCAACACAGTCCTGCTGCTTACACATGAAGAAATGCATGAACCACTCCTGATTAGCAACATTAGCTTAACACAGCATAGTGCCTAAATTAGCCAGCAGTTAGTTTAGCTCTTTAGCTTTATGTTACCTCTTTAGCAACACATCTTTGACTGTAAGCTAGCTGTGTTTATTACCAAGCTAGTTTTAAGCTCTCTTTTCAGGTGTAATTAAAAAAGGAAGGAATAAATTAAAAACCAGTACTAGCATTTACACATAAAATAGATGAGGATTGTCCTGTTCTGGGTTTAGCGAAAAAAATCTTAACCTATCTTAGCAAGCTATGTTGTTAGTTTGGCTAAATTTCTCTCTCTCTGTCTGTAATTAAAAAAAAAAAAAAAAACATGTTTATAAGCTTGGATAACTACCTTTTTTGGGGGGTTAATTATAAAGTCTTAATACAAATTCTCCAGCATGATACATCAGAAAAACTAAAACCCTTATTGAACTTCATCCTTGTTAACAAGCCAGCTAACACATGTGACTAAAATGATTAGCTAGCAAGAGTTAAGCTGCATCCACCTCGTATTATAAAGCACAGTTAAATGTTCATGAGTGAAAATGACAAGTCAGGATGTTAGGAACCCTGATTTCTCTCAACAAACCCAGAGTTCAGGGAACTTAAAATAGAGTTTTAGCTTTTGCACATTAGCTACAGCTCTGTAAGCTAAGACTATAAGCTAAGACTATAGCCTCCATTAGCATCCGTTTTGTTTTTCAATAAACAACATGGCAATGTGTGGATGATTTTATGGGTGGAAATAAATGAGATAGTAAATTTTTAGCTAATAAGGAAAGCTAAAATCTTGTGAGAATGAAACCTCTAATCTAATCTAATGAGATGAAAAAGTGGTAACTAGTAATGGGATAGCATATGGTATGCTAGTTAGCTAGTTAAGTGCTTTAATACAGATTGAGAGAAAACAAGTTGTTTTCTTTTAAGAAAGTTTCAAATGTAGCACATGGTGTTTATGCCCTCGAGAGAAGGCCAGTTGGTCATCTTTTCGGCTATGAGATGCCATGTTGTGCAAAAACGTTGCATGTAAAAGCTATCATTTGAATCTGGCTAGTATCTTTATCTCCTAGTCAGCATGTTACTCTAGCAAGTAAGCATTTCACATTTTTCTTTTTCTCGTTTTTTATCTTTCTGTGCTAATTCCAACACTAGGTTAATACTGTCACCCTGTAAGAGCATTTCCATGTTCTCTTTCTTTTTTCCTCCACTGACACTTCCTCCTCTGCTCGTTCTGCTGCAAAACGGCGAGAGCAGCAGCATCAGAGCTGAGGAAGTGGAAACACCGGGGTCACAGTGGCTGAAGGTGTCAGTCACTGCTTTGTTTCATTCTTTTTTTTTTCATGTCCTTCCACTTTGCTCTGTCGTTCTGCGGCGACTCGGATCGGTGGTCTAAAGCGGGAGGATTAAGTGAGCGGCCCGCATTAGGGAAGTGTGTGAGGCTGCTGCATTGGTCACTGAATTTTAAAGCCTGAGGGATGGATATATGCCACTGTGTTTCATGTGTCGCATAGATATGCACATCTGAGGAAGGATTTTATTTTTTTTTATTTTTTATTTTTTGCTGGTATCTTCACAACATCATAATATGAATATACAGTGCACTCTTATTAAAATGAGCAAAAATTAAGGCTACAGCAATAATAAACAGCTATTTTGGTCCATCCATCATCAGATTTGTGGATAAACTTCATCTATAGCATGTCTTCTCTTAAACTGTATAGCAAAATCAAAGCTCAAAGGAAAAAAAATCAGTTTATTTCACTATTTTTGTCCACACATGACCGCTGCAGTGTCTGAAAATTAGGAACAATTAACTAGAGTGGAAACATGTTAAATCCCACCATAGTTTTTCACATAAACAAATAATTAATTAAAAAATATTCTTTAATTAGAACCAAAAACATCAGTTATATTTAGATTTTTATTCCTATCCCTCATTAGAATGATATTGCAGAGGAATTTTCAAGACTAAAATCTTGCCTATTTCTTTATAGTTTAATTTTTAATATTAAATTGAATTGATTTTTTTATACTGAAAAAAAATGATGTGCAACTTTCTTTCTATGGTATTTTCTTAATTACTCAAAAAACAAAGGATTTTCAGACAAATTTGTATGTAAAAGCCTTCAAAGCACTGCAGTGAAATAAATATTAATAAAAAATAAAATATAAATTAAATATATAATAAAAAATTGAAACAAATATATGTAACATCTAAAATATGTATTATAAAATATTAACATATAGTGCAAATAAAATAATAATAATAATAATAATAATAATAATAATAATAATATAAAACAAAGAAATTCTAACAACTTTTGGGTTAATTAAACAATTAAGTCTCATTTGCATTAAAAAAAGAAAATGTTCCTATCCAAAAAAATATGAATGTAAACAATCAACTAACAAATACTGATTGTGATATATTAAAGAAAATTATATTAATCATGTAGACATGTCATGCCTGTATACATGTAATGCATAAATAAATAATAACTAAACATTTATTTAGCTGTAACACACAGAAAACATGCTCCCTGGACATCCACACAGGCAGTATATTCATTTGTCATTCTAATGATGTTGGAGAAGCTGATATACAGTACAGTATGCTAGGGTTCAGTGGTGAAATTATTCTTCCCCTCTGACTCCTAGGATTTTCTTGTTAGCAACATTAACACCTCTAAATACTCTACTGCCCCATTAAAGCAGCATTTGAATGCACAGGGGCACATTACTGCACATAATGTCTCATAACAAGCTTCACATTACCATTCTTTAGGAATGCTCATACCTTACACATTACACAAGGCACAGAGAGAGGGAAGGAAAGACAGGTGGCCATATGCTGACTGGAAAAATAATAATAATACAGTGTGTGTTGTAGCACCTGCTGGTGAAACTGTATCCAGGTATTTAGAGAAATCACATTTCTGGGCTTCATCCACCACATTAGCTGCATTACTGTCAGGGTTCACACGGTGCTCAGATTTCAGGCATACAGTAAACCATTCTTACTGTGAGAACCAGGGGTCCAAGTGCACCAGACCACACAAGCATGCTGACAGAAAGCTGAATTCAGAAGTATAGATATCAATTTATGTTATATATACAGTGGGACCTTGGCATACGAATTTAATTTGTTCTCGAGGTAAGTTTTTAAGGTGACAATGTGTATTGCGAAACAAATTTTCCCATAAGAAATAATGTAAATGCAGATAATCTGTTCCAGCCACCCAAAAAATATTACTAATACAACATGTATGTAAACTGTATGGCTGCTTACAAAGAACTGACCCAAGCCAAGAATTCCAAGTCAAGGGTACTCACAGTAAGTCGGACCACCAAGCTTGGACTAAAAATAGAACAGACCACCCACACCACCAATCTGTCAACAAAAATGCACCCGAAAAATCATCAAGGCAACGTTGGTATCGTGGGATGATTCTTTCGAAACAGCTTTCCCTGACAGAAAAAAAATCTGTAAACTTACTTCGGTTGGCTTCACTTGGCTTTCCACTGACGCAAGCAAGTTTTGAATGGCTCCTGGACCTACACAGTTCGGTTCGTTCGTGTGCCGCAAATGCTTTGTATACCAATGCAAATGTCTTGCAAAATTTCAATTCTTAAGGGGAAAATCCGTACGGGAAGGCATTCGTATGCCAAGGTTCCACTGTATATGTTTGTCTCACAGGTAGTTTGGACACAGAGATATCATCAATGCCCAGGATAAACACACAAAAATCAATTGTTTTTGTCTGATTAACACTTCTTATTCAGTAACGACTAAATATATACTGATTCAGCAATTACTTTTAAATTATTAGGGAAACTAATATGAAACTTTTTAGTAAAACTAATATTAAAGTGTATGTATCACCTGGTATTAAGACCTCTTCATCTGGTAAATGTGTAGTAAAAAAAATTTCTATATATTCTATAAGTGAATCTTCAATTTTATTCGAAAAAATAAAAAGGTCAGAGCTGCTTTTACAAAATAAAAATTCAGTTTAATATACATTCAGTATAATTCTGGTCTACAAACAAGTTCTGGGTGACAATTTATTTATTTTATTTTTAACTGAACAGTGTTTTTTTTTTTTTTATAATAGTTATAAATGAGTTCTTAAGATATTTAAGGACAATTAGATAGACACATACTTCCGAAAAGACGTTCGTATCTTACCCATGTACCTGATTGTGTTATTTTCTGCTTCTAAGAAGATTCATATCATCAAAAGATCATATTTGCATGGATACTTTTTTTTTAAATAAAAATAGATGCCAACTTTTTTCATTTCCAACACATATACTAATTTTATGTTTCTTACATTCAACTTATATGAATATATGCGAGGTGTGTTGTATTTGACACAGACATGACGTTGTCACTTTTTGCCATTTCATCATCATCATCATCATTTCAGAGCTTTGAGCTTTGCCTTTTATTTTTGTGGGTGTCACTAAATGCAAATCAGCTGTTCTGTGCTCATGCCTGCTAATTTATGGCTGACTCATTTATCAGCATATGCAAATGAGGGGAAAAATGAAATCAGCAGAAAAATCCAGTGGAAAATTTCAGTTAGGTTTGGCTTATACATTTATACCCAAGTTGACTAATATGCTGATAAACAAGGCCCTGTAGGTTTATCACGTTTATGACCTGTATTCTGAAAAGATTATGTCTTCTGTGAATATGACTTATTGATGCTAATTAATCCACCAGTAAACATTGTTCCACAATCAGGAAGATCATTTGCAACCAGATGATGGTCAGCAGGTGGTGTGATTTAAAAACCAGTAGCTCGTGCTATAGCTCCAGCATTTGAAAAGTTTGGCAAAACTTAACAAGGAGTTGTTTGTTTGAGAATATTGAACTTATCCGCCAGGCAACTACGAATAAAACACGGACACAAAATACTTTTTGTCCACCCCCGTAAAAGTATACATCATCTGCTATAAAGCCAACTTTTCCACTTGCCCTAAAACATGTATATAAATACAAAAGTTCTTCAAACCTCAAAACTCATTTAAACAAGCTCAAAACTCCAGAACTGAAAACGTTATACCAGAAAACTTGGCACAAATGACTAGTGATGTTTTCTGTAGAGAATTTGCTTGACGGTAAGAGACGTCTAAACCGATCCCTCCATGCGACTCTGCTAAAGGCTGTGTTTTTCAGGGTCAGTGAACTTGTGTAAAAGGTCCCAGGCTGTTTATTAGTGGTGCTGGGTGTCAAAGAGAGAACAACTGGAAGGGTGAATCCCTTCTTCTCTCCATTCTCTGGTGCATCGCTCTCCGGACTGAGTTTCTTGCATTTCTGTCCGTTCTCAGCTCAGAAGCCACAAGCGGCCGGTGAGGTCTTAGTGTTTCTCTCTCTCTCTCTCTCTCTCTCTCTCTCTCTCTGTGAGGGTGTGAGTTTGCGTGAGCCCAGGGGAAGTAGCATCCAATTGTGTTTGTCAAGGCTTCCATTCTTCATGTCATAGAGGACCTAATTCTCTCTCTCTCTCACTCTCTCTCTCTCTTTCTCTCTCTCTCTCTCTCTCTCTCTCTCTCTCTCTCTCAATGCTCGGGCTGTTTTCTGCTAAACTAAGACTGTCAGTTGGAAAACACACAGAAAAACTCCCCTGCAAACACTTCTCCCCGCTCGCTCGGCCGAATCCTCCCGGGCCTGTGGTTCCTCACAGCTCCGTCTTTATCCACTGCTGAAGCGCTGACAGGCTGCCCAAGCAGATCGGCGGCCATGACAGGCTTACGGCCCGACGAGAAACCTCTGGTGTGGCGAGGACCTGGCTTTAGAGAGAACGAGCACGCACAATCACTAAGCATCAAAGAGCGAATCGCCTCGTTATTACTAACGATGCCGTATATAGAAGACGGGCGAGTGGTGTCAGATCACGGCTCTTCGCCCCCTCTCTGTTGCTTTATGCTGTTAGAGCTGCAAAGCTAATGAGAGATGGCTACTTCTGACAAAATGCTATGAAGGGTATGACACGAGGTCCCTTGGTGATGACAAATGCACGAGTTATGCGTGTGTATGAGAGAGAGAGAGAGAGACAGAGAGAGAGAGAGAGAGAGAGAGAGAAAGAGAGAGAGAGAGACGGACCGAGAAACTGGGCCAAAGATCTCTCATTAGGAGTTAGTGTTAGTTTAAACTCTCTTTCAATGGGTTTTGTTCATACACACAAAACAGGCTCTGTTCACAGTGTCAGCAAACACAGCAGCATGGACTAATATTTTATTTGAAACTATTTACATTTAAACATCAGTATGTTTATTAGTAGGAATAACAATCTCAACCACCTATACGCAAGTCGCTGTCGAGTATAGTAACATTTGTTTGACTTTCTGCACTGCACCACGGTCCAAATTTCTATCAGACACCAAGAAGTAAATCAAATAATTATTCAGAGCAATATTATTTACCTAAACACAAAATTTTAGTTTGACTACAGTTACGTTTATTAAGTAAAATTGATGTTCGAAGTGTGAAAAACACCACTGTACATTCTTTCCTCCTTTTTCGAATCATGGAGCTGAAAATCCCAGTGAAAAATTCTAAATAATCTTTTTACATTTGCACTGATATGTTTAAAATAATAATAATAATAATTTGTAACTGCTAATAATTTTTATAACTGAAACAGCTGACCTTTTTATTCCTTTCAGTAATCTTGTACTATTGCTATAATATTTTGATGGCATCAATTCTATGTATATTCATTCTTTTTATTTTCTATTCATTTTGGTGTTTGTTTGTTGTATTACATCATCTTGTATTACTTTTCCATAACTAAATATAACAATAAACTTAATTCTTGGCAAGGCATTAAGCTGCCCCCTATGTAATGAAGCATGTTCAATATAATATTCACATCCTGTTCCTCGTTTTTTGCAAGCTTTGCCTTTCTTGAGTAGTGTACATCATTCCACTGTGAAATCCCTGAGATAGAGCGCTTCAAAGGCAACACCATTTACGTCTGCCTAGCGCCGAGGTGAGCGCGGTGAGCTCAGACAATAAAACCGGGCCCTGTAGGGGTCACGGCCCCTGTATGCAGTGACAGCACTATCCGGCAAGGATGCTTTGCTCGTGGAACTTGAACCTGAAACAATAGAGCGGGCGTTTCAGAGCCAGGAAACCGGTGCCACGGAGAGCGAGGTTTGTTTAGCTCTCGCCTCTCGGCTCTGTTTGCTTACATTCCGGCGTCCAGCGCAGATGCTGAGTGGCGTTTGGCCGTGTGAGAAATCTAAGATGTCCTCCGGCAGGGAGAAGAGGATCACTCGGGCTATCACGCAGGCCAAGTTTCAGACAGCTTGTTTAAGCTGGAGGAGAGATCTTCCCGTTTGGATATACTGCACCGTGCTGTGCGTGTTTACAAAGCATAAAATTGATTACAGAGATTTCTGTTTATGAGAAGAGGCACTGAAGGTGGTTTATGTGTGAGATGAAGTCGTGATTTAGGCATTTTAAGTGTATCAATTGTTTTACAGTGCCATCGGGGTAATGGTAAAAACAGCATTAAAAGTCACACAGAATGATGCATCAGCCCGCTTTCTAGACGGCATGTTTGTTATACACAATCTCTCTCCACTGCATCGTCATTTACACATTTTCAAGTAGTTTATACGAATTAAGGCGACAAATTTCCATGGTGGAATTCCACATACAGTATGAGGAATAATATATGCTTTTACAAATGTGACCTTTTCCATATATGTACTGTTATGTTGCCATGGAGGAGTCATGTGTGACTAATTTGCCAGTGTCGCTGCTTCATGACATTTCATATCCACGTTTCGTGATGAACGTACGAATTTATATATAAACATACATATGAACACATACTGTATATAACAGAAGGTGCTCTGTAAAATAGCAATAAACTTCAAGACTTCATGAACTTGCAAGATGGGCATATAAAATGGATGAAAGTTTCCACAAATGACATAGAAACCTTTCCAAAACTGCATTTTATATACAGAACTATTCCTAATATTGTCTAAAACTCTATTACTAGGTTTAGGTCTGAGCTTTGAGCATCTTCAAACCAGGATTTTATAGTCAATGTTTAACATAATAGGCAGTCGTTGTAGGCTGAATGCTTGTATGTGTTCTGATTTAGTTTTCCGGTTAAGAGGTTTCCCTTATTTTGGCTATAAGCAATTGTAGTTATTTTAACGACTTTTAAATTGGAATTAAAATGGTAAACCAGTATCTAGGATTAAACCAGAGTTATTAACAGTAGCCTTAGGCAAACTTATTGTGAGCGGCATACAGAGTAGTGATTTATTAGAATTCATCTTGAGTGGTGTTACTAGATCTAAACTAAACTAATTGTTTATCATTAACATGTAATTGAAAGCCAAAATGATGTCTCCAAAGGACCATCATGGAATTGGATAGTGGGCCGAACACACAACCATGTGGATTACCATAGTGCATTATTTTACACATTGAAGAATCTTCATTAATAAATAAAAGTGTAATGGTCTGAGACAATTAATGGGTAATTTACTACTTTAACCAGCATTTTTTTGCATTACGATGAGAACTGAAACCATTGTCGTGGAAAATTGTTGCTCTATGTAGCTTTACCTGAAATGTTAAATCTTAAGTTTTAGGAGAATTTTACAAGCACAATGAAAGTTTTTTATGGCTCTCTGCATTCCCACGGTGGTGTGGTGCCAGCAGGGTCAGCCAACATCTCATGCAGAGGTAGAGGAGGAAGTGATTTGGCCCACGAAGAGGAAGAAGAGGAAAGGAGTGCTGACACTTTTACTGACTCACTCTGTTCTCCTGTATGTGTTATGTGAGACATCCTTTTCTCAAATTGTTTAGAGACAGTGGCATAGGATGGTCCATTGCACACTTTGGTTTCCATAAATTCATTATTTTTTCACCTCATACTTTATGCTGAATTGTGCCTCCCACATCCTAAAGTAAACCTTTCCATCCATTTTTTCCCCTAGAAACTTGGGAATTCTCTTTGCTGTAATTGTTTGACAGTGTTTTCCTGTCTTTATGCTACTCAGAGGTGCAGAATGTGGCAGCATTTATAACATCCTGATCACACTTGTGCCCTCAAAGGACAAAATCCAGATGGACTTTGACAGACAAGGGAGCACTATACAGGGATAAACACTTATCTACTAGCACCAACATGAGTTAATGCACTGTGTATATAGGTTCATATACATGAGTAATATATGTCTGTGTGTGTGTGTGTGTGTGTGTGTGTTATACTCAGAGGTAGCAGCAGATGGCAGTGATTGGGCTGTGCATACAGATGCTGGTAGTTCTTGTGTTTCCTGCTTAAAAATATATATAAATAAACACACAACAACATTCTGTTTTTTCATTTTCATTATCTAGTTGTATATGTGACAAAATCAAATATTTTATTATGTAAAATATGCTTACAAAGATTATTTTCTTTATTTCAAACGTTCTGGTAAAAACTGAAAAAGTGAGTTTTTTGAGAATCTTTAAGAATACATTTATTATCATTCTTCTTATTTATTTATTTACTTACTTACTGCATCTAAAATAAATACACAATACCTAAATTCACAAACCATATAATTCCACAAAGACTATTAATATTAGTGGCATATTTAATTATGTTCATCAAGTAGACACATATATTTAATGTTACAATTAGTACTAGTATTACTACTACTACTACTACTACTACTACAAACTAATAAATAATAACAACAAAATGAATATAATGAAATTATATATATATATATATATATATTAAATATTTTATTAGCATTTTTTTAAAAAGAATTATATCTAGATTTCAAATATTTGCACCTTTTACTGTTATTTATGGAGGCATGCATTAATAAAACTCCAACATTCATGAATGCAGCAATTAACTAATGTCTTCCCCTCTTATCTCCATTAAAATAATCTCTAATAAAATACAAAGCTCGCTAATATTTATTACAGAAAACACACATCTGCCTATATAGTGCTGCTTGATTTCAGCACTTGATTTTGTACACCATGCAGCATTTATTTCCAAAAATATGCTTTAATACCCATCAATGTATCCTACCACACTGAGTGAAAAGGAGTAATTAGGAGCATCTTGACAAGATGTGGATCTGTCTACACGTCTCATCACGCCAAGCACTTGCATGTGGGCTGTTTGGTTCAAAAGATCAATTATTTCCCATAATCCTCACTGCGTAAGAGCAATATGCATTTTGGGGGGGTCATTAAGGATATTCATGAACATAAAAATGGACCGGCTTTGGGGATGAAATCAGCGTAATGAAATAGTGTGAATGCAAAGAAATGTGAGGATTCTTTTTTTGCAACCTGCTAAAATGTTCATCCACTAAATAAATAAGTTAAAACAGCAAACTAATTACATATAAGCTTTGTTCCAGGTTAAAATAGGCAGTATTTTTTTACTGTACATCAGTACAAATTAGGCTTTCAGTAGCGTCCAGGCATTTTGAAGAACTCCTGAGTGCTTAATCCAGGCTTTGACTGACAGTTTTGTCAGTGCACTTGGGTGGCTTTATGCGGTTATTACAAGCATTTCCCTGTCTATGGGACTTTGGCTTACTCAAGATTATGTTGTAATCTCTCTAATCCTCATTGCTTTAAGATTTTCAGTCAAAATACAGAACAGTAAAGTGTGTTATGAGTGTATCTTCACTTGCCCTGCTTCTCCACCTTAATAATAATAATACGGAAGAAAATTAGCCAAGGGTGTGGATTTACCTTTTACTCAGAAAAAGCATTAAATGAGTTTTTTTTTTTTTTTAAAAAAAGGGTTAAATTCAGAAGAGAGATCTGAATTGCATGCCATTTGTCCTATACAGGGTTGTAGGGAACCTGGAGTCTATCCCAGGGGACTTGGGGTCCAAAGCAGGAGACACCCTGGACAGGGTATCTACAAACCACAGGGCACAATCGTACACATACTCCCACAACCATTCATACACTACAGACAATTGCCATGTACTGAGACTGGGGAGGAAACCACTGAAACACAGGAAGAATTTGTTAACCACTAAGCCACTCTATATCGGGAAATCTAGACTTGAATGAAATTCTGAAAGAAAAGCAAACATTCTTGATTTTTAATGTGGAGTTACTAATGGTCATTGATGTCCTAAGCAATACCAAGGACAAATTTCCATTTCTGATTTATTTTCCAAGCATTATCATCAGTAGAATAAAATTAGACTAAATCTAAATTATTTGCAAGAAATAAATCAAATGAAGAAATAAATTTACTTGCAGTGTGTGGAGGGAAACTCTACTGGTGATGGATAAAATGGCTGCTCAATCATCTAAACTTTGGACCATTTTCAAAATTTGCGTTCTTAAAAGCAGCTAACCCTATAGACAAGTAATGAAAAAGAATGTTCTTTTAATGATTTTTAAATGATTAAAGACCGGTGATTAAAAATATCTTTGATAGATCTGAACATTTTTAAAAATCTGCACAATAGTAAAGAATATTTTTTCCTCCTGAACTGGTAAAGTGTGATGACCATATTCTGAGATCCAGAAACCTCAGAGAAGAGAAAAAAAAAATACATTTAGTTGGAATTTCTCTTCAGCTCATCTTCACTCAGCCAGCACCGATCTCCCTGAAGCTACAGGACGTAGATGGGTAGCGTATATATATCGGATGAAACTGCGTAGTGTGTAAAGTGTGTGCGTGACAGTGTGTTTGTCCATGTTCACAAAGCGAGAAGCATGCGTATGGGATTGTAAGTGGAGGAAATGTCGTCTCATCGCTGAAGGCCACCGGGGTTTCACACGCTTACAGCGCTAATGGGAGCTGAAATAGGCGTGATAGGATTCTTTATCAGTGATGGTGAAAGCAGCCAAACAGAACGTAGTACTTCATTTCAGCTCAGCTTCTGTGTAGTTCTGTGACCTCTACTTGGCCTGTGTAGAGCAATATAACTATTACATACACTGGACATGCTGTCAGTAGTGATGTCTGTGCTTCCCATAAGCAAACCGTGTAGCACAGAGCCAATAATTACCTCATGAATGTATTGCTATTTATCAGAGTATTAGTTTAAAGCATGCTAAAATCTTCCTGAGGTAAAACTACATTAGTGGTATCAACAATATTAGCATTGTATTGAGCTAGCATTAAACCGGTGTAAACAACAGCATCCAAGTGGCAATAACAAAAAAAGGGGGGGGGTGATATTAGAGAACAGTTACGAGCTAGTAGCTAACATGTCTACTTATGTTTGTCAGCCAAGTTAGCTATGATAACTAGCTAGCAAAACAGACTGCTAGCAAAACAGACAGCAAGCTAGCTACAGAATGCTCTCTGAACAGCAGATATGGAACATTAGCTATGCAGTCTCAGGATTAATTTCATACAACATCATTTAAGCTAATTCTATTTCAATTTTGACACAAAGGGTTAGCACAATTGAAACAAATAAACAAGGCATGGCACATGTTTTGTGACATTAACATCTTTACCAGAACTTTACCAGAATAGTAACTTGACAACTTAAATATTGCTGATTTATTTATCATATAACTGTTTGTTTGTTTGTTGAATCCATTGTATTTATTTGTTTGTTTGTTATAAAACATGAACACCTATCACTTTCATCAACCTCAAACCTGGGGCCATGCAGCCAGGAGAAACTGGGTTACTCTGTGACCCTGGCAGTGTCCCTTTTTTCCAGAAACCCCACAGCACATGACCCCTCTGCCTCAGCCTTTAGGACAGAAATGATGGTCAAAGTGCACAGGAAGCCTAGAGACGTGATCACAAGCAGGATCAGTCAAACCACACATGTCCTGTGCTGTTGCTCATGGCTTAGGTCCAAACCGGACATGATGTCGTTCTGAATGTTTCAGAACTGAGGTTGGAGGCAGAGAAGGGTTGGAAGATATGGATGTTTTAAAGTCTTTCATAATTTCCAAAGCATTTCTGGTTTCCTGGCTTTTTTTGTTTACTCTAAAATATACACAGCTGCTGAAGTAGCACTGAGGTCCACAGTTTTATATTTTTATAATTCAGTATATTAATTCATCCATAAAAAAAAATACCAGTCAAATTCTCACGCTACATTTTGGTCAGATGTAATTTCTTAGGTCTTATAGTGTCTAAATGCGAAGAGCACTTTGTTTCTGGAATGTTCCAGGGTGAGTCCTCAATGCTCCTCTAGGTCTAAACATGGAGACATTTCAGCGTTTTGTAAGACTTTTGTTTAAACTGTGATTTCAACACTTTGAGAACCTAGTGATGCGATGCTGTCCTGAGATTTAGACCTTGCTGACAATATAACGGTATTTCACAAGTTTACACAAGGTTCCATACACACATGCCATAACACAGAAATATTTTGTCAATAGGCATATACAAAACACTTTTTAGGTTGAGCACTTTTAAAAACAATGGGTTCTGAAAATCCACTGGAAGCCGAATGCTCCGGCCGAGATGTTTACACGGGTTCAGCTGGTGCCGTCGGACCTACTACCTTCGGTCCGAAAACCTGTGTCCGAGGACAAATAAACAGGAAGAAGGCCAGGCGTCTGGGAGAGAAGTGCTGTATTTATTGAAGCTCTTTCTGACTTGGGCTCATTCCAATCTGTTGAAATAAACTCCACATTTATTAAGAGACACTTGCTATGTGATACACCAATTAATCTCATACGTCAGTGAAAAGCGTTCCTCTAGGTTTTCAACGTTCCTTTTTTTTCTTCTTCTTCTTTTCACTTTCATTTAACTAGGCCTCCACTTAAAAGACTGGAGTTACATGCGCTTCAGAGTTTATAATTGCACATTAGTTCAGTTCCATAGTTTCAAAGGAAGGCTGGATAAATACTTCCTTATCATATCCTAATTCAGCCTAATTCAATTGGGTGAAGAAATCAAATAAATGACATAAAAAGGCCATTTTTAATAAGAGAGTTCAGACAATGAGAGGGGGTGACTGAGCAAACCAATAGGCATGTAATCACAAAAGCAATATGAAAATCATCTCGGTGAATAAAAGTGTGTTTGGTTTTTCATTACTGTTAAATTAGAATTTGTAGAAATTTCCTTCATTTATTCCATTGAATCTACTGACATTAATCCATTTGGGCCAAATATTTTCTTATGCACATTGATTTACTACCAGTAATCCAATTTAAATAGGTTCAGTATTAATCTTACTTTTCATATTTTGCTTAAGGAAAAGTGGATTTAAGTACCTGCCATCTTTAGGTGTCAGGGAGCAAATAGCTGGTAAGTGGACAAGCACCTTAATTAAAAATGCATTTACATTTCTAGCGTTTAGCAGATGCCTTTATCCAGAGCAACTTACATCTCATTTTTTATACAGCTGAGCAATTGAGGGTTAAGGGCCTTGCTCAGGGGCCCCAGCAGTGGCAGTTTGGTAGACCTGGGATTCAAACTCACAAGCTTCTGATCTGTAACCCAACACCTTAACCACTAGCTACAACATCCTCTAAAATGAACAGGAAACCCAAGTCATGGAACTACAGCATATTTATTTGATAAAATGTAGATTGTGATTATGGAAGTGCTTAAAATATCAAATATTAATTATGGTGCTATTTCATACAAATACCTTTCATATGATGTGTAAGGTAAATCAGATTTCACATCACATTTGGTTAGAAAGTTATCATATACTTTGATTTATTGATTCAGAAGTTATGATGGCACCTCATCCAAATCTACAGCTGGGAAATTCAAAAAAGATGGACATGTGGACCAGAAAAGACAAGCAACCTCATTTTTCAAAGGAAATACACCAAAGACAGGAGCCATTCAACAATAGAAACCACACAACTGCATTCTCATGTGGCCACGATTACACAGTCGCCAATCATACAAGCAATGGCCATTATGAATCTGAATCAGACTGGACTGGAATTTACACTTGGCAACACCAAGAGAGCTCAGGAACAAGTACCTCATCCAAAACCACATACTAAATAGTAAATATTTAGTATAGTTGTATGTGGTTTGGGATGCCATGAAAGCTCTGAAATCCAGTACAGCACTGGTGCCTTCCTGTTTTGACATGCTATTTAGTCCAGTAGCATGTGCTTTAAGATGTAGCCATGGAAAGTTCTCAAAGTCAAGCAGGAATGCTGATTGCTCCTGAGAAAATCAAGTAGATATCTAGTGTTTTTACAATATAGAATATACTGTAGGTATACTATAGGATGAAATACCATACCTACAAGTCCATGGTGTATGAATATGATAGTGGTACAGCAGTCTTCTGGGCTTTGAGGTGTTTAGATCTTCAATTAAATTCAATTAACTTTTGTTTTAGCCATCAGTCCACAAGCACGTCTAAAACCATATCTCTAGATCTTTACTCACTGTTGATGCTGATGCTACCCACCACTGCTGCATCACCAGCAAATTGGATGATATCAGTGGTTGGATTTCTGAGTGGTTGCTCAACAGAATGGACCAAACACACAACTCTGGAGGACAGTCAATGCCCAATATAATGCAAGTTGTTGTGATTGTAGCTGCCTGAGGTTTGTCAGTCAGGATCCAGTAGAAAAGGGAGATATCTGGACCCAAAAGGGTCAATAGAGTCCCTTTAAATACTATTTTTAATACCTGCTGAGGATTGTCCAACATCAAGACTCTAAAGATTGTTGGGGTTGGTTTGTTGTGGTTACTCTAAAATTGCTGAGATGGTCCTCTAAGGATACTCTGAAAATAACTAGGGCTAGTTCCACATGGAGACTCTAAAGATTGCTGAGGCTGGTCCCAAATGGATACCCTAAAGATTACTAGGGCTAGTTCCACATGGAGACTCTAAAGATTGCTGAGGCTGGTCCCAAATGGATACCCTAAAGATTACTAGGGCTAGTTCCACATGGAGACTCTAAAGATTGCTGAGGCTGGTCCCAAATGGATACCCTGAAGATTTCTGGGGATGGTTCCAAACTGATAAAAATTGCTGCAGATGATCCTAAATGTAGAACCTGAAAATATTGCCCCTCATGGATACCCTAAATATTGCTGTGGATGGTCACACATGGATACACCGAGAAGGGGACTGGTCTTACATAGAAACAACAGAAATTGCTGTGGATGGTCCCAAATGGATACCAATAGATTGTTGGGGTTGCTCCTACATACTGTAGATACCCTCAAGATTGCTATGGATATAATAACAATCCTGTCGATGGTCCCACTTGTATACCCTAAAGAATGCTGTGGTATTTGTGTTGTTTTTAGATCTACGGTGAAACAAGAAAGAAGATACAAAAGCACGTAAGCATTAAAACAAGTAGATCCTGACCATTAGGTCAATTCCCATTACAAATGAAAGCCCATGAATGATTCCATGGCTAGTTTATGACCTCGTCTAAATGCATGAACCTTACTGTGAGGCAAGCAAATGGCTGATTTTTTTTTTTTTACAAACATTAAATAAACGCTGCAAAAATGGGGAAAGAGGTCATAAAATCTAGCTCTTTTGCAGTATAAACAGGTTTGTATATATATATAAACAGGTTCCCTAGCATGTACAAACATGAGCATGAGGACTTCAGCTGCAAGGCTTCAGCTCATGAAGGGCCAAAACTGCTGTAAGCAAGCGTGTTTATTCCAACTTTTAAACACTCCAATATTTCAGAAAGTGAACTGTTGATATCAGGTATGATCGATTTACTTCATTTATACAAAAGTGAAATATGAAGCAAAGTCTGATTGAAAATATTTGCAGTCGGAGGTTTTCGTATGTATGGTTGTCCCGAAAAGGTTATTCGCTATTGCTGCTTTCCTGGTCTCTTATGAGTTGTTTTCTTAAAAATAAAATCTATCATAGGAATGTAACAAGCTGTACTTTTAGGTTTTTTTAGATTTTTATATAAGTGGCACCACCTAGAAGCTGATCTGATTATTTTTCAATAAAAGCTGTACAACAGCAATTTTTAACTTGTCAAAGATTAGCATGTACTTTGTTCCACTTACGGTTATGTTTATATATGTTGTTAAGGACTGCAAACAAAGTTCCTGTTAGCATTTACATTGTAGCAGCTATCCTCATTTAGCCTGCTTTAATAAGCCAAAATAATCATGTCATTTTCATAAATCCTTCTGTTCTGAGTACCTTTGACTCTTACTGTAACACTGGAGACTCCTTCCAAAAATGCTAAACTAGCATCTTGTGAAATAAATTTTTAGCTTTTTATTGAGGATGTAAGTTGCTAATTCAGACATGAGCATGAGCGTATTAATATAAACCTGTAATATAAGATAAAATATAAGATAAGATAAGGTAAGATAAGATAAGATAATCCTTTATTCTTACCACAGCAAGGAAATTTATATAGGCAAAGGGAGAGCAGCTAAAGAAAAAGATAATTCCATTGTCAAAAAGAAGCTGTTGTCCTCTTTTAGAAAAACGATCATGATCTCATATCCAGTCAGATTCAAGATCTCAACAGCGCTAAGGTATAATAGTCAGATAGCAGCGGTAACAATTTTGTATTCATTTCACCTCACAATCTTTGAGAACCTATGCTAGCTGCAGTATCTAATATTAACATTAGCTTACCAAGGCTGTCTGTTTGGATCAATCCATCAATCAATCATTAAAAACAGAAATAGAAACAAAATAGTCTAATTTCTTCACCATCATAACAGTAATCATGAGGAACACTTCGCTGATATTTCATTTAGCCCAAAGTTAGCATGTTCTTTCGTATCTCTGTGAATAATTAGACTTATTTACTTTTTTTGCTTTTTCGCCGTAGCCTACATGCCGGATGTGTTCATTACGTTTTGTCACGTTTAGAAAACAAACATCGCTTGATTATTAATCACGAGTTAACAGAGGCATCTGAAATTAGTGACAGAAACACACTTGATTACTGTAATTACTGCCAGCAGTGAATATTTCCAGAATAAAATGTCATGTGTATATTTATTGGGAATTCAGTTTATATTCTGACCGGGAAACATGGAAACATGGCTTTCTGAAAGCGTATCCTTATTCTTCTGTGTGTGTGTGTGTGTGTGCGTGTGTGTGTGCATACATTTTGTGCATGTTGAATGCAAATAATATTTATGTGCAATGAACGAAAGACAGATGCGTGATGTTTGTTTGTGTGTGAAAAATGGAGTGCTTTTTGCTCTCGGAGCCTGAATAACGTTTTTCTGAAAGTCACACACACACACACACACACACACACACACACACACACAACACCGCCTCTCATGTCAGGGCCGAATCACAGCTCATGGGATTAAAATCACTCTCATAAACTCCCCCCACATTTAAAACATGCTGATGGTCTTTTTGAAGGGATCAGACCAAGCCAGGACAACCACACTATCAAAGCAATTTAGCCGTTTTGGGACATGACAGAGAAATCCAGCACTATTTCAACTTAAAATACTATACGCACAAGGATGAAACGTAGATTCATCTAGGCGTAGGTACTTAAGGAGAAATTGTGCAAAGGGGCTCAAGTGGCCTGGGTGACACCGACAGAATTAAATCAGTCAAGAGGAGTAAAAAAATAAAATATCTGGGTGTATATGTGTAATTTAAATCTTGCATTTAAATTGCGTATTAATGTGGAATTTCAGTGCTTCGTTACTTAAGTACAGTCCGTTTCAGACTGACCTAATACTTGTAACTTCGGGTGAAGCGGGAGGTGAGCTGGAAACTGGATACACGTGTGTAGAAAGTGAATATAGAGAAGAAATTGGACAAAACAGCCAGGTCCAGGGTTACCGGTTCGATCCTTAGCTTGGGTTACGCTCCATGTCTCGTATGTCGTTCTCTCTCCAGATCTGTTTCAATTTTCTCTCAGGTTTCTTCTCTAATTTGTTTGAATGAGTGTGTGAATGCTTGTGATTGTGTCCATCCATTCATCTTCCCTATCTTCCCAGGACTCTAAGTTCGGAAGACATCCCAGATGCAACAGCAGACCATATATTAATAATAGTACAAAAATAAATAATGATAATTTATTGGATTTTGAGTGTGTGATTTCGAGAGTGTTTCGAGAAGAAGCAATAGGCAGGTGAACTGGAAATGAGCTCCACACGTTAAGAGGAAACATGCTGGTGCGTAGGTGAACTGGGAACAGGATACACACGTTGCTGTGACTGATGATCAGAAAATCCCCACTCAGTAATTTGTGCATAACTCGCAGAGTGGAGTGTAAATGTCACATATCGATTGGAGCGGGCCGTCCCGTATTGACATTCTCTCCACTTACCGACGCATGCTTTCGGTTGTGTGTGTGTGTGTGTGTGTGCGTATGTGTTTGTGTGTGCAAGAGTCGGGCAGTCAGTCAAGCATCTAAAGATGTGCCAGGAATACACACACACACAAACAGAGGATGATTTTCTCACTTTCTGGGAAGTGCCAGGCAACTGAAATTGATCTCTATCATTCTTTAAACAGATGTGGTGTTGCAGGCAGTGTAGTGTATCTGTATAATGTAGCGCTCGTGCCTAATTATGCACACAATGCTCCGCGATAGAATCAATAAAATGTAAATAAAAACGCCACTCTCTGGTCTAGAAAACTGTTTCTGATTTTTGACTCCTGCGTATTATTTGAGTTAACATTTCTCAAATGCGATCCACAGACAAGCAGCGCAGCGGTTTATGGAACTGTTAGTGTTCGTATGGAGGAATGAATCAACCGACCACTAGTGTTACACAATATTTAAAGTGCTTTATGAGCACAGATAAGGATTTCAATTCCTACACCCGGTTCACTCTGATATAAATATCTATATTTCAATTGCATAATGCACCCATTCCCACACTCTCTTGGGCCTCAAGCACTGTCTTCAAATAAACCACAGATTCTCAATCTTTTTGAATTGTTTTATTTGGGGGAAAAAAATGCAGATGTATATTGTGATCGTAGCAGGGACGCTTTAAGATGAATTATCACCACAGTGCTCCAAAAACCTAATCACTTCTTACTGTAGATATCGTACAGCTGTTAAAAAGCAGCTTCATGGCAAAATACTTATGATGGTACTGTGTGGTGTCCAAATACTTTTTTGTATCAATGTTATTTATTTATTTATTTATTTATTTATTTTTAAAAATTATTTATTTTACATTTTTATTTCTTTGGTTAGTTAGTTATTCTTTATTTATTTTAATTTAATTTAATTTATTCATTTAACACTTACTTTATTTATTTATTTATTGTTTACATGCTTCTAAATGTACAATTTTTTTACTTTTTCTTTATATTTCAAAAGCAAAGTGAAAAAAACATTATGTGTATATTTGAAGTATATATTACTTTAATATATCACCATATTACTGGTGATGTATTAAATAACTATAACTAAAATATATAAAATAAGAATTCTTATTTTAACTCACTTGACCACTCAGTTACTCAGTTATGAGAAAAAAAGACAAAACATTTCCCTCACTAACCTTCCTTTTATATATATATATATATATATATATATATATATATATATATATATATATATATATATATATATATATACAAGGGTATGTAAACAAATACAGAAGTCAATGTGTCACTACTGAAAATCTGAAAATATTCTATTTTGCATTCTTGTCAAGAATTCTTAATGCAGCAATTTTCATTACAAATTGTATTATTATTGAAAACTTGAGTGAAAATCTTTGAAATCCGCTGCATATATCTATGCTGGAAAGGACTCCACACTTTTGGGCAAAACATTATGGTCCATTTTAGATCGGAGTGTCATCTAAACACACACTTCAGTAGTACAGATTAGACGTGAGGAAAAAATCTGACCTTTTGTGCAAATCAGTCAGCACGGTCAATATCAGACATTTAAACAGGGAGCTAGAAATAGTGGAATATTCAAGATGTTAGATATTTATTTCTTATTTAAAATGTGTTAGACTGTTGGATCCGACTGTATGCAGATAGCTAGCTAGCTAGCTAGCTAGCTAGATAGATAGATAGATAGATAGATAGATAGATAGACAGACAGACAGACAGATAGATGTTCAGTTTCAAACAGACACTCTCCTGTACAAGGCATCTGTGGCCAAGTTGTGTGACTGTAGGTGACACGTCCCCTGCACGTCACCTAGCCTTGCTGGTTATTACTACTGACGTCTGCTCGCTGTGTACCTTCCCAGTCCCCCATCAGCTCGATACGACCTGGCAGGGCAACACACACACATGCTCCTGACAGATCCCTCACAGCAGGACAGTAACAGGAGGGACACATTGTCAGTTGCCCCAAACCTCTGCTCTCTGCCACGGCTGCAATGTCACCATACACACACACACACACACACACACGCACCGAGATCTGCCGAGAGTCAGTCCATGAGGTGAGCCCAAACACAGCCTCTCATATTTTCTAGCTACAAGGTGAGTTTTGCCTGCCGCCATCGCTTAGCTTCTCTTTGAGCTTAGGCAGGTTTGGCACAGCAGAGCTATTTTCTCTTGCACCCTCTTTCTCTCTCTTTCTCTCTTTTATACACACACACACACACACACACAGCATGACCTGAGGAAGTGAATAAATCATCTCTTACACTCGCTCTCCTCCACATGCTGTTTATCAGACATAGCTTTGCTAAAGTGGTGCTTTAACATGAGTGTTTACAGAAGGTGTGTGTGACCCTGTGGTGTAGTACACACACAAGTACACACAGTGTGAGGCAGGTAATGCATTAGCTCCTGCCTGGAAGCTGTTTGACTCCTCTGTTGTGGCTGTGTGAAATTGCCCGCTCTTTTTGCTTGGTTGGCTAGCACATCACCGCTGTCAGCTGGGGATGTTTGTACACAGTGGGCTGTTTTGTGGGTTGTTTTTTTGTCTACACAAAATGTATGCTAGCCTTCAGAGAAATGTATCCAGCAAGATAACAGGCTATAGAGGGAAAGTAAATTAGCTAAACAGAGTCAGCTGTACAGCTAAAGAAGCTAGCCACATTTCTCTGAAGTACAGCTGTGTAGCTTGTAGTGTTTCTGAAAGACGTAGTCTCAGTGTAGGAATGCTAATACAGCCATTTATCTCGTAGGAAAACTAGCTACATTTCTCTGAAGGATTTCGTTTTAATGTAAAATATATTTGTGGTGTAACATGTAGTTCAGCTAGCTACATTTCCCTGAAGGATTTTGCCTGTAGTATAGCTCTACAGTATATATGGCATGTTATTTCCGTGTAATTATGCTATTTTTTCCCCTAGCTGTTGGATTAGTTAATTAGTAGCTAGCTACCTTTCTCTGAAATAAGTGATACACCTGTAGCTAAGTCACTTTGGCAATGTAGCTATTGGGTTAGTTTTAGCTACTTTTGTCTGAAATAAGTCACTTGAATGTAGCTAAGCCATTTTGGCACTAGCTGTTTACTTGGCTAGCTACTTTTCTTTGAAGTCTTATGCCTGCAGCTAAGTCACTTTTAGCAGCGTTGCTATGCATTTGACTAGCTACTATTGCCTGAAGTAAGTCTTTTAGCTGTAGCAAAGACACTCTGACAATAAGTCACTTGCCTGAAAGAAATTTTCTCTCAGGTTCTCTAAAGTAGCTATTAATTTAACTAGCTACCTTTTTCTAAAGTAAGTGATTCTTTTGGCAGTGCTGCTATTTGGGTAGCTAGCTACTTTTCTCTGGAAAGTAAATCATTTGACTGTAGCTAAACCACTTAGAGTTAGCCAGCTGTATTCCTCAGAAGAATTTGTTTCTATTACTACTACAACTCTTTTGAATTTTACAGTATGGCTTGTGTCTACATTAAAGCAACATTTGTCAAATAAATTTAATCAGCTATACTAAAAGCTACACTGTAAACAGATTAGCTGCAGTGAAAACAGAGAACTTTAGCTAGCTAACTAAACTTACAGATACATAGCAAAACTATATTAAACTATGTCTTTCGGGTAAATTCAGCTAGATGCCTACAAGGTACAAGTTATAATAATATACAGTACTAAAATTTACACAGCAAATGTAGCTTAGCTACATTTCTCAGAGAAATTTAGTTAGTTACATAATATCTTATCTATATTGCACTAGCAAAACAACTACATGGAAACTAGGTCCTTCTGAGAAATTTAGCTAGTTACACTACTTTAGGGAAATGGAAGCTTTAAAAAAACAATAATGATTAGTAAATAATTAAATAAAATAAAATGTTATAGCATTTCAACTTGCATTATTTTAAAATGCAAACAAGCTATTCAATTTGCCCATTCATTCATGTGAAATGTAATCAAACTAATTTTGCGTGACAGAATTCTTATAAATACTTTCCCGATTAGCAAGTGAATGTCTGTGCATTTTCCAAGAGGATTTAATAAGACTAACTCACTCAGTCTAAGAGTCAGAAGTCAGGGGTTAAAGAAGAGCAGCAAACTGTCGAAATGGTAAATGGATCATAAGTAATAATCGGCTAGGTTCTCGCTGCGGTCAAACACAATAAACGACGTATCACAGGCCACTCATTTTGCTGAGGAAATGACTGAGTTGGATCGGGTCTGACAGAGATCAGCGTAATGTGGCCAATAAACATGGCTGCTTCCTGTCTTCCATCATAGTCTTACTCAGTGAGATCAAGCTATAAAGGCTGTGCTAACAAGTCTCAAACAAGAAAAGAATCAAAGTTTAGCTTACTTTTTTGGAAAGTCCAATAAAAATTGGAAGAACAGAGTATGAAGCACATATGTTTAGCTGTTGTTTAATTCTGTTAGCCATTCAGCATTCAGAGTCAAAGCTTTATGACAACAAATGAAAATAAATATTAATCAAATACAAATGAAACAAATCATACATATTATATATTATGTATAAAAGAAACAGACAAAATTTGCTGCAAGGACATTGGGATGTTTTTAGGCCTTAGGCTTGAAATTTAAGTTACTAAAGAAATATACTAAAGCAATATACAAAAGAAATTTCCTGATATTCAGACTCTAAGCCCCAGATTTGGATTATAAACACCTGGTTTGCACCTGGTCCACCCTGCATGCATAGAGTTTGCATGTTAACCCCAAGCTTTGGGGTTTCCTCCATGAACTCCAGGGGTTTCCTCCACCAGTCCAAAGACATGCATCCTAGGCTGATTAGCATCTCAGAATTGTCCGTAGTGTGTGAATGTATGATTGTACCCTGTGAAGGTTTGGTATACTGTCCAGAGTGTCCCCTGCCTTGTGCCCCAAATCTCCTGCAATAGACTCCAGGTTCGTCGTGACCATGTAGGATAAGTGGTACAGAAAATGGGTGGAAGATGGAGGAGAAACCTCCATTATGCCAAAAGTATGCCAATGTTCAGCCACAAGTTCAGCCACAGCAGCATCCCATGGGTTTTCCTAATCCACCGCAGATAAAATGCACTTGCTTGGCTGGTGCCATGTACATAAGCATTTCTAAACTGTGACTCTTTGGAACAGACACACTTATATAAGAAGCGTAGCATGTATAACATGCAATTCTGGGAACACCAGTTATGAGTCACTGGTCACCAGTTCATGTTACTGAATTTAACCATCCCATTTATACACCACTACCCTCAAGCACCATCATTTTTCCCACCTCCATTTACATTCGCATGCATTAAATCATTATCGTATCATAAATCAGGAGGCTGCTACTGTAAAAGCTTGGCATACAGTGCAAACAGATTCACGGCGAGTCAGAGACAACAGCAGCGTTAACACAAGCCATGCAAATCGAGGCAGAAAATGAATATTAATCTGTGATTGTGATGCAGATGGGCTTTGGATATGCAGATGATGATACACCGGTGCCTCTGGGACACGGGGCATGCGTTTATTATTTTAACTCGAGGTGCCGTGGCCTCGGCATGAACCCTGAGCTTGAAACAAGGACGAACTCGTGTTTTTACTCAGACGCCAAAAAACCGACAAGCGAAAAAAAAAAAACCCAATATGCTCTAATTTGAGTAAACAAATATGAGAAAAAGACGAATTTTTGAATAAAGGAGACAAAATCGAGCATATGTTACGGCTCCCTGCAGCCCATCCAGACAGAAAAGCAAAAAAGATGGATCTGTACCATGATGGAAATGGAGGCCTTTCACAGCATGAGAAAGAGAAGAGCAAATCAAGATATAAGGAAAATGTGGGCAAACACTTATCGGCGAGGATAATGTGCTCTTTCCAAGCGCTAATACACTAATGCATTAATCTAAATATCATTCCAGCGCACCGTCCTGGTGCTAAACATTAGCAGTCTGACTTGATGTCACATAGCAGCAGGCCCAAAGCACTTTGCGTGCGTGCATAAGTGCGCTCAGTTGGAGGTTTGTAACCTGAATAATGTGCGTTTTTCTCCATGCCATCCACATCTTCCTGGCAGACTTTGAAAAGACGCTTAATTTCATACTTGTTTACGCCTCTTTGCTGAGATGAGAGCGAAGTGGAGCGCATGTATTTTTAATTCCAAATTAAGCCAGGGGAAGAAGTACGCGTTGCGCATTTGCGCCTGACAGTCGTGACCTCTTCTCGCCTAAAGCGTGGATTATGATGAACAAAAGTTAACACACTCGAGATACTCGGCTTAACATCCATTCATCACAGATTAGGCCATCTTAACCTCTACTTCAGATGGCACTCGCATTAAATTCGGCATCCTAACTGCTGGAAAATGGCCACTCACCAGCTAAAATTGTGACTTTGAAGTTTACGGCATCTGTAGAAGGTTTAATTGCAAATGACCCGGATTCTTTATGTCGCTGGTTTCCACATTATGCACTCAAACTCAAAACCCAAACAAAAGTACCTAGGCAGGGAGAACGAGCCCGGATGAAGGGATGAAGTGATGGGCTTAGTTGTCGTACCGCTTTACATCAAAATTCCACCATCATTTATCTTTCATATTATCAGATGAGAGCATTGTAAGCCAATAAGCAGGCTGCTCTGTGGGGTTAGATATGTTTTGGCCGGTGGCAGGATGATGCATGGGGATGAAACATGGCTGAAAATGGGGCTGTGTGTGTGGGTGGAACAGAAGTGCTGATGATGGAGAAAAGTGAGAGTTTGAACGAGAGAGCTGAAGGTGTAATAGGGTTTAAAAGGCCAAGCGAAGGCTTATCTCCCCACTGACACGGTGGGCCAGAAATGATTCCACAAATCCCACAAATTCACCAAGACCTAGTATTAAATATAATAAACTCACCAAGACCTAGTATTACTGAGAATGCTTCTTTTGGTTTCTCCTTATATTTCTGTTCTTTCTCTCCTAAAGTAGATTATGACCTTGGATATCTATCTATCTATCTATCTATCTATCTATCTATCTATCTATCTATCTATTAATCAATAAATCAAATAATCTATAAATCATTCAATTTAAACCCGTTATTCCAAGTTCACAAAATAAAAATAAATAAATAAATAAGAACTCTACACTAAATACTATAAAGTTAAATCCTCCCTTTGGGGAAGCCTTCAAAGTTCATCCCAGAGACCGACTTCAGAGTAGTTCACTTTAGGAACCTTCAGAAACCATCAGAAACTTTGATGCACCTTTTTTTATGGGCTTTTTATCTGTTGCAATTATTTTCTAATTCACTGATTAAAATTTCTAACATTAAATTGATCTTATAACTAAATTGAAAGGGATAATTATATTATATTATATTATATTATATTATTTGTTTTATAAAATAAAAAAAAAGATTGAATATTTAATTTATATAATTTGAATAGAATTGAATTTATATAAACCAGCTTTGTGACAATATCCAGTGTCAAAAGTGCTATACAACAATTGAATTTTAATATCAGTTTTATCAGTAATTAGAAGTTTCTGTATGTCTTCACTCATCTACATTTGGGTTCCTCAAAGTTTATTTGAATAATGTGTAAATTTGGTTTTCTCCAAAACTACTGATAGAGATTTCTCCAAATTGACTGATACAAGTCATAACACTAAATAAAAACAATCACCGAAACTCAACAGTTAATGTGATTTGGCTCGACTCAATTGTGAACATAATAGTCCCATTACCAGAAGCATCTTTGGCATCAACATGACCCCAATTTCTGATAGCGTACCTAGTCAACAGGAAAAGCTCTGACCGATTAGGTTCCACATCCGCTGATATCACTTGCGGGTCATCGACTTGCCAACATTCGGCGAGGAAGATTACTGTTAGAGTCAGTGAGGCAGACATACAGCACCAAGGCCTTGGGTTTACCAAGTAGACTTCCGCAATGGAATTATATAAATACATGCATAGAAATGTATAAATAAATAAATATAAATGAAATGAAAATACAAAAAAACACTAAAGTAAATAGACTTATTCTACAATATATACATATTAAAATGAACAAACTTTTTACATATCATTGCATTAGGTGTAGTAGTAGTAGTTGAGGGAAAAAAAAACTTGATCTTGTAAATTTGTACCAAATTTGTGTATGTAAATAAAAAAAATTCCTTGCATACATCCTATTATGAAGTGTGGGATCGCATCAGGTCTTTCCCTTTAAAAAAAACAATTGAAATCTTCATACTACTGGTATTTTTTCTTGGCTGTGAAAATTAAAAAGCTCATGTAGACTTTCTACGCGTCGGTGTTGGGCTAGCTAGAAAACCTCAGGGCCTGTTAGGGTTCTCGACACCAGCCATCGCCTCCAGACCTCTCCTCTTTCTCTCTCTTCTCCATTCCTCTCTTCCACGGCGAGGAAGCGGCTGTTTGCAGAACTGTTTAAGGCAAGGTGACAGAATCATGCAGAAGAAAAATTTAGTAATTTCCAACAGAGCTTTAGGTGAAATTTTTCTGGCCAGCAGCCCGCTCTACCTCAGCGTATGTGTATATATGTATGTGTGTGAAAGAGAGAGGGAGTGTGTGTGGGTGTCTCTCGTGGGGAAGTGCTCGGGAGGAGGGGAAAAATGCACTCTGACAATTTTGCCTTCCCTTAAGGAGCCCGTGCCAAAAAAGTACAATATTTCTGGTGAAAGCTCTTTCATGGCAGAGAGTGTGGATTAGGAGGGGGAAAGCACTGCAGGATAATGCTCATACCGCTCTGTCACCTATTATTACGTGCACTTAACACTGCTGTTAAGAGATACTTCCACAAAAGAGGTCAGAGGAGAGCGTGCCGGGGGAGGAAGAACATGTTCGCTTGTTTGCAGGCACAGACCTACACAAACACACACACAACGGTTGAGTGAAAGGGTTGCCGGGGTCAGCAATTGGCTGCTGGGCTTGGCCATGTGACAGGAAGGAGGCTGTTGTCGTGGATACGGGCGAGGAGGCTGAGTGAACTTGGCCACCTGTCCAGGAGAGAAGAAGAGAGGAGAGAAAAACTGAGTAGTGGGAAGGAAGAGAGGGGAGACGAGGAAAGCAGAGAGCAAAGGAGAGGAGAGGTGAGGAGAGGAGAGGTGAGCAGAGGAGGGGAGAGGAGAGGAGAGGAGAGGAAAACAGGAGAGATAAAACCAAAGAGGTGGAGAAGCGAGGAAAACATATGACATGTGAAGATAGGAGCCAACAAGGGGAAAGGTAGAGAAATACAAATTAGAGAAGAGGAAGACAGGAGAAAAGTGAAGATATAAGTAAAGAAGGATGGATGAGAGAAAAATAGAAAAAGGGTAGAAAAATTGCTAGTGAAATGCAATTGCAATTAAAGACACTGGAGACAGGAAGAATGGACAAGAGAGAAACAGTGAGAGCATTAAAAAGAAGAATAGAGGAGAGGAAAACAGGAGAGGGGGAAATGGAGAAGAGAAGAGAAGAGAAGAGAAGAGAAGAGAAGAGAAGAGAAGAGAAGAGAAGAGAAGAGAAGAGAAAACAGATTATATGAGGGAAAATAGGATGGAAAAACAAAAAGAAGAGAGGAGGAAAATTGGTGAGAGAAATAGAGAAGAGAAACTCCTATAATAGGATTAAAATGCTAGAGCCAAAACAAAATTAAAGGTACTTGGAATGATTTGCGGCTTTAATTTGTGTTGAATAAGTTTTTAATTGTAAATTTAAAAGAGGAAAAAACTAACTATTGTACATTTATTCACACTTTTCTCGTTCCAGCCCAGAATGAAACACAGGGCCAATTTTTTTTGCTTGAGTCTCAGTGGACTAAACTTTGTCTACACTTTCTCATTTCTCTCCTTTTTTCCCTGTTTTAATCCAGAACTTCCCCTGCAAAGTCTCCAAAGTATCCTCCATGCATTCTATCTCTCTGTCCAAAAACGGAAAAGATAACGATGCCGTTTCCGTAGCCGCAGTTTCCATTTGGCCACTGCAGAAACGCTCGCTATCCCTCCATCCCCCTTTTCCTTGTTTATTATTTATAAGAACTTCTTTAAAATGGGCCTGAGTTCTCGAGTAAAAATAGTAGTGCATGAGGAGAGAACCAAAAAATATATCACATCAAGTGAAACTGTAGAACAGTGGGGAAAATATTGCATGTAAAGCACCACCATATGAATCCATGTGCAGTCTTCTATCTAATATAGAACCCTTAAAAGTTCCCTACACAGGAAGTTACATGGAACTTTACTGTTAGCTGTATAAAGATACACAGACGATAAGAACCTAAATGCACACAGACAAAAAAAGAAGAACATTTCACTTTCACAATGGATTTCAAGTCTATACAATGCTACTCTTTTACTGTATGGAGCAGTCTTTATTAATTTTAGGTTGAATAATAGAACAAATTTCCCCATCATGTTTATAGTTAGTTTATACCTATGGGAGAGCATCTTTAGAACCCAAAATAGTACATTTTTCCCTTTTAGAAATAGTTTCAAGTAGAATATTTCAGAAGGAGACAAGTCTATAAATAAATAAATAAATAAATAAATAAATAAACATGTCTCTATTTTTTTAACCTTTTGGTTTGTCTTTTTAGGACAAGGGCCAAATTGTGATGGCTATAATATTTCATTTATATTTATTTATTTATCTTGTGTAATCTGAAGCAGTCTTTGGCAAAAAAAAAAGAGAAAGAGAAAAGAAAATTTCATTCAGGATTAATAAAGTTTTATATTATCTTTTTTTTTATCTTATCTTAAACGACTAGGACCATCAGAGCATCTCCAAAATAGCAGGTCTGGTGTGGAGTTCATGGGAAGCAGTGGTTAGTACCTAATCACAGTGCTTAGTGGTTATTACCAAAAGACAAGTGGTGAACTGGAGTCAAGGTCATGGGAGCCCAAGACTCATTGATGTGCATAGGATCCCACAGAAAAGCTACTGTAGCACAAATTGGTTCATGCTGGCTATGACAGAAAGGTATCAGAACACACAATGAATGTTGTATGAGTGCTCATGCTGATCCCTGTACATCACCGAAAGCATCACAACTGAACAATGGAGCAATTGAAGGTGGTGGCCTGGTCTGATAAATCACATTGTCTTTTACATCATGTGGATGGTCAGGTGTGTGTCACTTACCTGTTACCCCGAGGTAACCTTGAGGGTAACCTCCACCAGGTAACCTTTCCAAGGTAATCTCCACCAGGTAACCTTTCCAAGGTAACCTCCACCAGGTAACCTCCACCAGGTAACCTTCACCAGGTAACCTTTCCCAAGGTAACCTCCACCAGATAACCTTCCCAAGGTAACCTTCCCAAAGTAATGTCCCAAGGTAATTTCCCAAGGTAATGTCCACCAGATAGACCTTAGACTTCCTAAGGTAATTTCCTCCAGGTAACCTCCACCAGGTAGCCTTTCAAAAGGTAACCTCCACCAGATAACCTTTCCCAAGGTAACCTCCACCAGGTAACCTTTCCCAAGGTAACCTCTACCAGGTAACTTTCCCATGGTAGGCTTCCCAAGGTAATTTCCACCAGGTAACCTTCCCAAGGTAACCTCCACCAGGTAACCTTTCCAAGGTAGACTTCCTAAGGTAATTTCCTCCAGGTAACCTCCACCAGGTAACCTTTCCCAAGGTAAACTCCACCAGGTAACCTTTCCCAAGGTAACCTCCACCAGATAACCTTTCCCAAGGTAAACTCCACCAGGTAACCTTTCAAAAGGTAACCTCCACCAGATAACCTTTCCCAAGGTAAACTCCACCAGGTAACCTTTCCCAAGGTAACCTCCACCAGGTAACCTTTCAAAAGGTAACCTCCACCAGATAACCTTTCCCAAGGTAACCTCCACCAGGTAACCTTTCCCAAGGTAACCTCTACCAGGTAACTTTCCTATGGTAGGCTTTCCAAGGTAATTTCCACCAGGTAACCTTCCCCAGGATGTGAAGAAGGCAAGCCAGTGGGGGCAGTATGATGCTCTGGGCAATGTTCTGCTGGGAAACCTTGGGTCCATTTAACCTGCCATGTGAATGTTGGTATGTCATGTACCACCAACCTATACATTTCCACAGATCAAGTACACCCCTTCCTCATGCAACAGTTTTTCCCTAATGTCAGTGACCTCTTTCAGCATGATAATACTTGCCTGCAAATATCACACTGCAAACATTGTTCAGGAATGATTTGAGGAACTTGACAAAGAGTTCAAGGTGTTGACTTGGCCTCCAAATTTAGCAGATCTCAATCCCAACGAAGATCTGTGGGATATGCTGGACAAACAAGTCTGGTCCATGGAGGCCCCACCTCGCAACTTACAGGACTTAAAGGATCTGCTGCTAACGTCTTAGTGCCAGATACCACAGCACACCTTCAGAGGTCTTGTGGAGTCTAAGTCATTGAATGTTTCACGGTGATTCACCAATGAATCAATGTTTCACAATCCTATATAAAAATTTCAGCTCAAAACATGCCACTTACAAAATCCACTGATGGTTTAAAAAATAAATGTAAAAAAGTAGGCAAATGCACTATTAATTCCACTGCATTTTATTTACATTTTTTACATGTAAATTGAGAGAAATGAGAGAATGTGCACACATAATTCTACACCAAAACAAATATGACTTTTATTAAAATATTAATATAAATTTTGTTGTTTTTTTTTTGTTGTGTGTTTTAAGTGAAAATGCAAAATCTAGTCTAAAGCTTCACATCTATAAAACTGCACCATGAATTCTATGAAAGTATTTTTTTTTTACATGAAAGCAAATCTGGAATGAAAAATTAAAAATTGAAGAATTTCATATTTATGCATTATGCTTTAAGCAAGACAACTAATCCCCTGTACATTATTTTAAATGGAAAGTAAATATAAAAAGATCAGTTTTGCAGCAGAAAGGGAATAATTATGTGGGTTTTTTGGAGCTAATTTTAAATGGCATGAAGACAAACTTTAGAGGAGGTTGCAAGATCTGTCTAGATCTGTTTTTGGGTTTTTCCACGGTGCTGTCCTGCCCTCTACTGTCCTGTGTGTGCAGATGATCTCCTGTCTTCGTGTACGTTTGTGTGTGTGTGTGTGTATGTGTGCAAGGGTGTGTGTCTCGGATGTGCGCATGTGTGGCCCTGTCAGTCGGCTTGTCTCCGGTGTGAACTCAAGGTCAGGGTCGGGTTTATTTCCAGCATGTCTGCTTTTTGATCCGTGTTGCAGGATGACAACGTAACGCTCACCACGGCCAGCTGGATTACAGGAACGCATACCACACACTGATCCACACACACACACACACACTTAAACACATATCAGGATGGAGGAGATCAATCCGGTATGACAGTCACTTCAAGACAGACGGACCTGAGTCTGCACCGGTTGTCAACTCACACACACACACACACACACACACACACACACATATATATATATATGTACAAAAAATAGCAAATGGGTGTACACACACACATAAATATATACACACACAAACCTTGACCCTGCAGGAGCACTCAGGACAAATGCTGTTGCTTCATGTCAGTCAGTTTTCAGTCCCTGGAAGGTAAAACAAGAAACAGATAAAAGTGTGTGTGTGTGTGTGTGTGTGTGTGTGTGTACACTAATAATATACCTGTGTGTCATCACTATAAAACAAACTGAGGGGAAACCCATGCAAGACAAAAAAAGAAGACTTTGGTGAGTCAAAACCCATCTTTTAAGGAAGGATTTACATTCTTCAGGTTTTCTCTCTAGGGAACCGTAGCATATGGTTCTAGTCTATTAGAAAATGGACCCTTAAAAGGTTCCATTCAACAATAATTCCATTTAAAAGGTTCTTAGATCTATAACATTTAATATAATCCTTAAGGAGGAGGATTTTTCTAAAAGAGTGGGGGAACTCATAGAGAAGAAATCTCTGGTCTCTGCTTTGTTGTTGTCTATAGACTCTCTGGCCTTCCTCTCCGGTATCTCCTCAAAAGGGTTCTCTCTGGATTATTTGGTCTCCTTTGTTTCTGGTTCTCTTGACTCTCTGGTCTCTACTTTGTGGTTCTCTATGAACTCTTTGGTCTTCCCTCTGTTGTACTCTCAGGACTCTCTGGTATCTCCTCAATGGTTCTCTCTAGGTTTCCTGGTCTTTTTTAATGAGTCTCTTTGGAATCTCTGGTTTCCACTCTGTCATTCTCTATTAACTCTGTGGTATCTCCTTAATGGACATTTCTGGAATCTCTGGTCACTTCTTTGGGGGTCTATACAGACCCTCTGGTCTTCCTTTTGTGATTCTCTCTGGTCTGTTCTCTGTGGTGCTCTATGAGTTCTTTTCAGACTATCTTGTTTCTATTTTGAGGTTCTCTATAGATTCTCTGATCTCCACATCTTTGGCTCTTTCTCAACTGTCTGGTTTTTCCTCTGTGTTTCTTTATGGACTCTCTGGTCTCTCCTCAATGGTTCTCTATGGACTTTCTGGTCTATCCTCTCTCTTCATTGAGGATTGCATGTTCTCTCCTCTGTGGTTTTCCATGGACTCTCTGGTCTTTTCTGTCTGTTTTTTTCTGGACTCAGGTCTCCTCTGTATGGATCTTGGTGGACTCTGTGCTCTTTCCTCAGTTGTTCCCTAGTGGACACTCTGGTCTCCCTGTCATAGTTTTCCATAGACTCTCTGGTTTCTCTTTTCCAGTTCTCTCTGGTCTTTCCTTTGTTCTTGGGGCTTTCATTAGTGACCTGCTGTATCTGCTCAACTAAACAGCACTTGAGCTCACTCTGCATTGTGTGCTTTGTGGAGGTCAACAAGCTACTCTGCACTCATTAACTACTGATGAACGAGCTCTCCATCCCTTCATCCTGCTGTCTATCTATCTATCTATCTATCTATCTATCTATCTATCTATCTATCTATCTATCTATCTATCTATCTATCTATCTCTGCATCACTTTCCCTCTGAGCCTGCATATTTCTCTGTCAGATGTCATTCTCCTATATACTTATTCATCATTTTCTGCTCTCTCCCTCCTGGATTTATATCCATCACTCATCTTTCTTCTTCTGTCTTTCTCCTCTGTTTTCTCCTTCTCTATCTTTCCCTTTCACTCCCAAGACATTTCTTTTTTTCTCTGTCTGACTGCCTGTTTTCTTTTTCATTTTGCTTCTTCTTTTGCTTTTCTTTTTCTTAATATCTTTCTCTCCCTTTATATATCCTTCCTAATCCCATACGTATTTTTTCATCTGCCTTTCCTTATCTTTATTTCTCTCTAGTTTCTTGTCTTTTAAATGCTTTGCTCTTCCTCTTTATTTCGCTATCTTTGTGGACATCTAAACATTCCCAGTACTTCTCTTTCTGTCTTCCTTCTCTGTTCTGTCCATCTTCTTCTTCATCAATGTCTGTTACTTTATTTATTTCTCTCCTATTTCTTTTTTTCTCCCCATGCCTCTTTTTCTTCAATCTTCTCTCACACACACACACACACACACACACACACACCAGCCAGGACACACAAATCCAGGACACACTCCACACACACGTGTCCTCTACACAATTAGCTAAGAAGCAACGTATGAAACATTAAACACGCTTTGTGGCACCGACAATCAAAACATTTCATTTGTTGTCAATTATTCATAACTTTGAAGGTTCTGAAGGGGTCGTTAATATGGAAATCAGCACAGATGCTAACAAGGTTAAGGGATTTGAATCGGAAAAGAGAGACGGTTGCAGCACATTAAAAAGCTATTTCTTTTCTGCGGGACTTCTTTCGTTTTTATTTCCCAATTCTTTTTTTCATTTTTATTTCTTCTCACTTTTCTGTCTCGCAACAACATTTTTTCCTCTTTCTTCTTCTCTCTCTGTTGGAGCGTTTTAAGTGTTGCATTTAAATTGTTTAATAAATGCCTGAAAATGGCTCTTTCATCTGTTACAGCTCTTCGAGTGACAAAAGTTTTGAAGTTGAAAGTAGAAATATATTGTGCGTTCAAGTGAAAATGATAAATGGTGCCTGAGAGAGGCAGGATATATATATATATAGTCCCATTACAGGAAAATAATAAATTTTATAAAAATTATTTTAGAAAATAAACAGGACACAAAAAATGATCCAGATAGTGTTCATTAATAAAATTTAATGAATGAATATATATGCTTTAAGGAATATACAGCTCTGGAAAAAAAATAAGAGACCACTGCAAAATAATCAGTTTCTTATGTTTTTTTCTTACAGGTGCATGTATTGGTGAGATGAACAGTTTTTTTTTTTTTTTTCATTTTTTGTAAACTGCTGACAATATTTCTCCTAAAATCCAAAATATAACTATTGTTATTTAGAGTGTATATTTAAAGGAAATGACAACACATCAAAATAACCCAAGATCATGCAGTATCTGCAGAGCTTTAATAACTCAAATAAAACAAAATGCAAATAATTTGTAAACAAATTGTGTTAATGCTTTGGCTAAATAACATTAAGAAATCAGTATTTGGTGGAATAACCCCGATTTGCATGCGTTTTGGCTCCATGCTCTTCACCAGTTTTTCCACATTGCGGTTGGGGAACTTTATACCACTCTTTTTGCAAAAAAGCAAACAGCTCAGCTTTGCGTGATGGTTTGTGACCATCCATCTTCCTCTTGATGACATTCCAGAGGTTTTCAATAGGGTTCACATCTGGAGATTGGGCCAGTGGACTCTTATTTTTTTTCCAGAGCTGTATGTATGTTATTTATTATATTATTATTATATTTTATTTATTTATTTATTTATTTCCTACAATGGCACTTTTAATTTAAAATATAAATTTTTTTAATCAGTAAAACTAATTGTATATATATATATATATATATATATATATATATATATATATATATATATATATTGTGCCCTGTTTATTTTATACAATAATTTTTATATAAAAAAAAGTGCCAATAATTCTGAAGAGCACTCTAGTTTTCCTCAACAATCCCAGCATCTGCACAAAGTATATACATATGCCATATGCATATGTTACACATCTACGTTCATGAGACCCAAAGCATGATTACAACATGGAACACGCTTTAACATCATGTGACACAACACTGCACAAGACATCATTATGGTGATGCATATAGATAATGATCTGAGTTTCAAGATACAATTCCACACTTGAGCAGCTTCATTTACATTTATTCACTTGGCAGATGATTTTATAACAAGCGACTTAAGGCTTGAAGCGTTTGTGGATGAACATGTGTACAATGAATCCTAAATCCTAAACAAAAAGAAATATGCGAACGAATGTAAACGGTGTGTTTAGTTTCAAATCTTAAATGAAACATGGTATTTTAGGGAAAGGTTAGAAAGCAATCAATCCTATATTAAAAGTGATTTCTGCATGTCCGTATATGGTATGATTAAACTTAAAAATGTAAATATCTTTATCGTAAAATTATTAATAATAAAATACTTCATATTACTAGTGTATACTGTAGGTTGCATGTAATTAGATTAATTAATTAGTTGAATAGTTGTGTTTAAAGCAAAAACTGATTCAAGTAACACTTTAATTAAAGCCAAACACAAGCTACGAAAAGGTTTCAACCCTCAAGGCTACACTGTCCATGAAAAAAATTACATGAAATAAATGTGTCAAAAGTAATAAATCTGTTTGTCATACATACCACTGGACATAACACTTCTTCATGTGGACGATAACATTGTTGATTCTGATATTAAGAGCTTGCAGCATGGAAACTTGTCAATCTTCAGACTCCTTAGCCTCAATGGCCAGCCTTCTTCAGATGTCTGGCCTTTAATAAGATCTGAAAATAAACCTGGATCGTTCAGTGTTAAAAGAAATTGCGAGATAAATTATTGCAATTGTGTGTTAATGACTTATTTTTTTAATATCTCAAGTCAGAGCTGCATGAGAAAAAAATCACAATTGTGAGATAAATCTGCAAAATCTTTTCTCATATGCAGATAAAATACAATACTATCATACAGTATATTATAGAATTAAGTCATACGCTGCATCTCAAATCAAATACTACATGCTTAAACTATGCACTATGTACACTACCATCTAGTGTATGATTTTAAGAAGGGTCGTGTTGTTGCAAATGGAACTTTTTTTACTAACTGGAAGTATATGCCCTTTCCCAGTCATCAGCCACCTTTAAATTTTTTCTCATCCAGCGTCACCACCTGGTAGCCCCACCCCCTTCCTCTACCAAAGCAAAGTTCCGACACTCTGATGAAATAAGTACAGTACTTCTTGTTGGAATTTTCAGTACAAACACACTACTCATACTTCAAAATGGCCTACAACTGACCATAATTACGTGACTTGGGACACATCTACTGTTTTATGTACATGTAGCTAACTCCAGTAGTTGCTCCTCCATCAATCCACATTTTAAACATTTACTGTCTAGTATCTACAGTGACACCGCATTCGAGGGTAATATGCCTCAGGCACCATGTTAGAGGGTGGGTTTTTTTTTTGTCTATTTACAGAGAAAACACCCAAATTAATTTATACATAGTTAGGAGTAATACATGTGAAAAGTAAGTGAAAAAAAATCATTAATGACGTGAAATAACTATATAAAGTAGAGACTCTCAAAACTTACAGATGAAGCGTTATCCCTCTTCCTATCCTCCCTAATAGATGTCCGAAGCTAAAATATTTCCAAAGATAATATTAAACAAGGCCAAATCCCATCTCTGATGAATCGAAAGTAAATGATTTATCTGCGTGCCCCTCCTCTGCTCTATAAATGTAAATTTCCCTCCCCAGCTGAGGCACGAGGTCCTCATTACTTTTAAAGAAGGTTAATCCATTTAGCTTTTGCATATTGATATGCCAATTATATCTAATTGTAGAGAAGGCATCAGTCAAGGTAATAGTGCATAAACAGAGGGCTGCATTAAGAGCAGGGCATCGTGGGTAACAGCGGCGGTGTTAATTGGGGGAGAGGAACTCAGGGCAGTGAGGTGTGCAGTACCAACAGCGACACATCAGTCATCAGCGCCATCCACAATACTGTTCTCCGCCCCCATGCCGGGACGCCTAGGAGTCTGTCCAAAAAAATGAGATCGGGGATAAGTGATGGTGTGTGAATGAAGGTAAATCATGTGTCATGTGACTCACGCAACGAGTTGATGGCTTACCTCTGCATATCAATAGCTCATTTGCAACGAGCAGGCCATTTTATAGGCATAATTATGGATCATTTACATAGGGATTATATTTATTTTCCTTAGGTTGATGACTAAGTGCTCATGGTTCTTGGAGTCTGGAATATAGAATGGTGGCTTTTCATATTCAGTGTAATCTTGTTATATGCAGTTCATAATTTGGATGACATTTATCTTGCTTGATTTTTAATTCAATATTGAGAACATTTACACCTAAAGGGTTTTGTTTGAGTGTGTGTATTTATTTATTTATTTATTTATTTATTTATTTATTTATTTATTTATTTTTAAATTAAAAGTGTATAAAACTCCATATTCACAGTTTCTCCATGAATAGCAAAATCAAATCTTTTTCAAAATGCTGACATTGCAGCTTTAAGCTGCACATGAAATTCTGTGTGATGATGTTACTGATTTGATAACGTGTTTCATTTATAATTTAAGAAAACTAATGTTTTAATAAAGAGCTATATCAGTGACGTTCAGGGTGCTCTCCTGCCTGTGAGGCTCAATAAAATTGTAAATAAAATAAAATAAAAATAATAAATAACAATACCTGTCCCTGTAATTAATTCAATCATTTATTATTATTATTATTTTTATTTATTTATTTATTTATTTATTTATTTATTTATTTATTTATTTATTTATTTAAATGGGAGTGAGAAGAAAACATTTAAACAGCAAGTATTTTAAGTAACTATAAAACATTATTGCAAAGCAGTTTTCTAAAGATATCTGCTTATTATAGGCAAAAGGGACATTTACAAATGTGAAATTAAACCATAAAACGTTTAATACAAAATAAGTAAACGCTTTAGTTCAAGTTGGACCAAGCTAGTGCATGAAATGAAATTTAGAACTTTAGTCTTTGGGCTTTTTTATTTATTTTTTTATTTTTTATTTTATTGTACTACTTACATTTTAGATCATTTCAACATATTTTATAATCATTCTTCCACTATACAGACATTTCTGAGGTAATACTAATGCTCTGGGGCTCATAAACCTCACAATGGCACCAATTTGATTACATTTGATTTTCACAGTGTATACCGTACCGAAAGACCCAAACTCTGGATCAGGTGAGAATACAGCAAATCGCAGGTACGGTTTGAGGTCTGTAATTATTATTAATGAAGATTCTTCAGAACAAATAGAAGCATGACTTCACGTCCATGTATAAAATGGTCTTTGGTTAGTTTTCAGGGATTATTACTGCTCACAGACACCAGGAGCACCGTTAGAGATCAGTGTTGTTTGGATTGTTTGCTGGCTTCCAGAGCTGCTCTGAGCACCGAGATGAAGCGATGTACATCAGTGAAGGAGTTGTAGAGAGGAACAGGAGCTACACGCAGCACATCCGGTTCCCTCATGTCACACTGCAGGACAGGGGTCAGAGAATTAGGTATGCATTGTGACAGATATACACTATATTGCCAAAAGTATTCGCTCACCCATCCAAATAATCAGAATCAGGTGTTCCAATCACTTCCATGGCCACAGGTGTATAAAATCAAGCACCTAGGCATGCAGACTGTTTTTACAAACATTTGTGAAAGAATGGGTCGCTCTCAGGAGCTCAGTGAATTCCAGCGTGGAACTGTGATAGGATGCCGCCTGTGCAACAAATCCAGTCGTGAAATTTCCTCGTTCCTAAATATTCCACAGTCAACTGTCAGCTGTATTATAAGAACGTGGAAGTGTTTGGGAACGACAGCAACTCAGCCACGAAGTGGTAGGCCACGTAAACTGACGGAGCGGGGTCAGCGGATGCTGAGGCGCATAGTGCGAAGAGGTCGCCAACTTTCTGCAGAGTCAATCGCTACAGACCTCCAAACTTCATGTGGCCTTCAGATTAGCTCAAGAACAGTGCACAGAGAGCTCATGGAATAGGTTTGCATGGCCGAGCAGCTGCATCCAAGCCATACATCTCCAAGTGCAATGCAAAGCGTCGGATGCAGTGGTGTAAAGCACGCCGCCACTGGACTCTAGAGCAGTGGAGACGCGTTCTCTGGAGTGACGAATCGCGCTTCTCCATCTGGCAATCTGATGGACGAGTCTGGGTTTGGCGGTTGCCAGGAGAACGCTACTTGTCTGACTGCATTGTGCCAAGTGTAAATTTTGGTGGAGGGGGGATTATGGTGTGGGGTTGTTTTTCAGGAGCTGGGCTTGGCCCCTTAGTTCCAGTGAAAGGAACTCTGAATGCTTCAGCATACCAAGACATTTTGGACAATCCCATGATCCCAACTTTGTGGGAACAGTTTGGAGCTGGCCCCTTCCTCTTCCAACATGACTGTGCACCAGTGCACAAAGCAAGGTCCATAAAGACATGGATGACAGAGTCTGGTGTGGATGAACTTGACTGGCCTGCACAGAGTCCTGACCTCAACCCGATAGAACACCTTTGGGATGAATTAGAGCGGAGACTGAGAGCCAGGCCTTCTCGTCCAACATCAGTGTGTGACCTCACAAATGCGCCTCTGGAAGAATGGTGAAAAATTCCCATAAACACACTCCTAAACCTTGTGGACAGCCTTCCCAGAAGAGTTGAAGCTGTTATAGCTGCAAAGGGTGGACCGATGTCATATTGAACCATATGGATTAGGAATGGGATGTCACTTAAGTTCATATGCGAGTCAAGGCAGGTGAGCGAATACTTTTGGCAATATAGTGTATATTATCCTATTCTTGTGTAATTCCTGTATATATGCACACATTGTTTAGAAAAGGTTTTAGGAAATGCCCTTTTTCACGAGACAGTATGCTAGCATCCTAGCTTAAACAACACCTGACCATCACACCCATATGTGGTTCTTCTCCAAGTTGGAAAGAAAAATTTGGATAGGATGGATTTGCATGCTTTAACGTTGAAAAACTTAATGCCATTGTAATCGAACAAAACCTAGCTTTCCCATTTAACCCCAACTCACTGCGACTCCTCTCTTCTCGAGCTCTTGAAAGACGGCTCTGATGGGAACCGAGAAAGATAGAGAGAGCTGGCATCCTCTCTCCAACGGGTTGCTAGGCGTAATGATACGGACGTGAGGTTTCCGCGGCTCTGACTTGTCCTCGCTGTAGTAGTGCTTCAGGAGGTGCTCCAGATATCCAGTTAACAGGATAGACTTCTTCCTCAGATCACTCATGGTAGTTTTGTTAAAGATCTGATAAAGAAAAGCACGCATGGAATATTCTGAAAATGATCCGATATATTAAAGTTTTTCCAGTGTAAATTTAGGGTTTAATTGAGGAACGAAAGAGGAAATAAGTACACTGGCTGAGAAGTGCATAACACAATAACAGTTCAGGAAACAAAATAACAAAAACACAACAATTCAGACGAACCGAAAAAGGTAGGTATAATTTGTGAATGGAATTCTTTCTGATTGCTGATTGGATGAGACAAGATATACCAGAAGTAGAAAACTTTATTTGCGTTCACTTTAAACTTTATTTTCTTTAAAGAAAATAAACGTATACAGTACACATATTGATCTTAATAAGAAAATGGAATTCATTCAACGCTACTCTGAGGAAGGACGTTCATGTGGTGTGATTTGGGATAAACTGAAAGGCGATGATGGTGTGGAAAAATCTCCCAGAGATGATATTAGGATAAAACTTTGATAGGAATCAGACTCAAAAGAGAAGCCACCGTCATCTGTGTGACACTTTACAGTGCAAGTGTAAATCATTTTCACTGGTATAACTGATCAAAAGTCCAATTCTGTAACCAGGAAATGTATTTTTTCTAATGCAGTTGAATACATACAGTATGTAATACTATGTAATAAGTCTGTGTATTGCCTTACCTCTAGACTAGCCTGTAAGGGACACACCAGTAAAATGGGTTGATTTGAAAGTCTAAATCCACTAACTCCAGGCTGCAGGCTCATCACTGCACAAACACCACATGCCATGAAACAGATAATGTTATGCTGCAGTTACCTTTTTACACCACCAGGAGGAAGCAATGTGCTGTTCATGTTTATGCTTGTGAGCTTTTAAATTGTCAAATCTGGTCATTTTGGTCAATACAGTACCATTGCTCATCTGGAATCTAGTGTCCAACTTGTGACCCCACCAACCGAGAAGCCTAAAAGATACAGAGAGAGAGAGAGAGAGAGAGAGAGAGAGAGAAGAAAAAAAGACTTTATTTTCTCACTCACACATTTCTTTTCTTTTACATATGTTGGATATTTGATACTCACACCGGTTTAACTGTTGAAGCATGTTTCTCATGTATATATGCTCCGGCCAAGCCACCTGCTCCAGAGTTCATATACTAAAAAGAAAAAGAAGAAGCCTTTATTATTTGTCATATATGCATTACAGCAGAGTATCTTAGGAATCTTAGGAAGGTTAGGAAAGTTAGGATCAGAGCACACGGTCAGCCATGATGCAGTTTTACTGGAGCAGAGAGGGTTAAGGGCCTTGCTCAAGGGGCCAGCAGTGACAGCATGGCAGTGCTGGTGCTCAAAACTCCAACCTTATGATCAATAAATCAGTAACCACACTGTTTGAGTTTCAGTATGTAATGAATATACCAGCTCTTGTATAGACAACAAATTAGAATCAAGTAACATGAAACAGTTGTAAGTGATTAGTGGGACATGTGACATGGTCATATAATATGGTGGGGCTGATGAGTTCAGCGCACAATTTTGTGGTAATTGAGGACGTGCTGTCTTTGATTATTTTCCTTTAACCACACGTCGTGAGGCATAATCTGAAACTCTGTATCTGAAAATCTGTATCATTTGAATAAAAATGGAAAACAATCCAAACCTTTATAGCTAAACTCACTTTGTAGGTGCACCAGCAGGCGAAGTCGACACCCCAGTCATGTAGTCTCAGCTCTGCGTTACCTACTGCATGTGCACAGTCAAACCCTACATAGCAACCCTATACACACACACACACACACACACAAGGCTGTTAAACTGTAGTTCAAAGCCATTTCATGGTGGATGGCAGCTTTATGGCTAACAGAGAACATAAATCTGAGGGAATGACTGTTGACAGCTGCTATAACATAAGTGATGAAAGGAACTCACTTGTTTAATGGATTTTTCCACAACATTAGATGTAATTATAAATGGATAAAAAAAAGAAAGAATTTTTAGAATTTTTTTATTTATAAATCAAATTTATTTGTTATATTTTTTTGATATTTTAAATTTGTTATATATTATTTTATTTTATCAGTATCTATTTTTTTTTTTTTTTTTGCTTTCCTACCTATATAAAAAATTGAATTTAAATGTTAATGCAATGACCAACAAAATGTACATTTATATTCTTTCATTTAAAAAATTGTCATCATCAGCAAAATGCTGTGGTATAAGAGGAATAAGACACATTTGGACACAATGTTATTCGAAAATAATTAACTTTCTAATTGGAATAACAGCACATGCTATGGTGTACAAGAGTGGTCTAACCCAGGCCTGGCCTGCTTTAGTGATGACCTCCATATCGAACAGCTGGCCAGTGTAGTACTGGACTCCACCGAGCATCACCACTGCAACAGAGTCTCCTTCTCGCTCGATCGTGGACACGATGTCCTCCGTTCTCAGCGTGTCCTCGCCCTGAAGCAGACAAGGAAGTGCATCTCAGTTTCTGTATCATAAATATAACTCGACTTATCAGACTTTTTCAATCAGTATATAATAATGAATTAGTTTCTCGCCACAAGTCGGATATAAAGGCCACTTGGGGGAACATTAAAGAGCAGAAATGGGTTTGATATCACCATTTTTTTGGAATTTTTTCTGTGAATAAATTGCCCTTAGGTAGGCTAGGTAAAAACAGAAATACTTATGAAACACTACAAATTTTTAAAGCTCTGAGTGTCCACTTTCATATGAGCTTCATATTAAGCACCACTGTGGAGTGTGACATGACAAAGACATTTAATGTTGAACATGGACACAACAAAACAGGAGCAAATTCCATTTACTGGTGTCTGGGTACAAGAGTTATGTAAATATGTAGAAAGAGAAAGAGGTGGAGAGTTACGGCTCGGGGTTTGAGAAGGACCATGCTCTTGCTAGGGTCAAATCCTCTTAAGCGTATTTGAGATTCCACAGCATACTGTATAACACACAAAACATGAAAGAATATACAATAAAAATGCAGTAGTGTATTTTTTTCCATTAGACTGTGTTGTAGCTAGACATCTTCAGTAACTATAAAAATCTTTTCGTTAAAATTAACTGCAAAAATTGCACACAAGGACAATTTTACTATCACTACTTTCTTAATTTTCCCCTCAACAGCATAAATTTATTTGTAAATTATTAAAAGGTAAAGAAGGATCATGTGTAACTAGGATTTCTAACTAGGGTGAGTGTGTAGAAGTGACACTTCTGCTTACGTGGTCAGAAGGAAAGGCCTTTTCCTCCAGAACGATTTTGTGACGGTTTGCAGTGGGCTTGTAAAATGCGAGCTGTTAGGGATATTTATTTATTTAAATATATTTAGAATTTAAAAAATAAATAAATAATATTATTTATTTATTTAAATATATCTAGAATTTAAAAAAATAAATAAAAAATAAATAAATAATATTATTTATTTATTTAAATATATTTAAAATTTAAAAATAAATAAATAAATAAATAATATTATTTAAATAAAAAATAAATAAATAAATGTTTTCATACTTTGCTTTTCAGAGATTATATTTAACTATATACTAACCATCAGGAGGTGCAGATTGACAGTCAAACCGTTCAATAAGGCCACTTCCTCTGGTTTAGCACCTTATTTTACACACACACACACACACATAGAATCTCAGAATAAAAATGTCTAAAGCATAACCCTGCTCTTGAGTTTCTCTGAACCCCATGATGTTCAGAGAATGATGAATTTATTATTACAACATTAAATGTAGCTCTAAATGGATAAAAAAAAAGAGTATGTAATCATTACAGACTGCTGTTGTATAAAAGAGGAATAAAACATGCAGTTCTTGGAAAATAATCCACTTCAGGGTAGTTACAGTAACTCCGCTTTGCATCAGAATGCTTCACACCATCCCATCATCGATGCTTCATGGATACACTAATTCATTTGAGATAAAATGCATTTATAAATCCATCAGTTGCTTAATTACCCACAACCTTTGCCATGAGAGCCTCCAGATTATTCTCAGCCCAGGCCCACGGGCGCGACCCCATCACATGTCCATGGGCTCCTCTGTGAACAAGGATTCGTTTTAATCTCAGTCGAGAAATTTGATAATATAAAGACCCTGACTAATTTATTTACAAACAATACACCGATTTATATTCCAGTCAAACAATCATTTACATCATTGGAAACATTTTTAATATGTAATATGTAAAAATGTAATACTGGATGATTCTGTGATTAAAGTGCCATTTAAACCTTTCACTTTTAGACTTCTAAAAAAAATTAGACTGAACTTTGGGTCAATTATCAATATTTAATCTTTAGAAACATGCTTTTAGCCATTCAGGAAGTGAGAGGAAGTGCCTCTCAGGGCTCTGTGACCATGAAATCACCCCTAAACAGGTACATGGCTTACATTTTAGCCCATTTCTCCAACTCCTCATCAATGTATTTTTTGGTATTTTTGGGTTGTAGTCCTAGAGAGTTGCCTACAAAGTAAATGCAATCTTCTGAGCCATCTACGAGTGTCAGGTCACCTGTGAGAAGCAAGATAATAATATTAAAATATCATCTAGACATTCAAAACCAAACAATTATTAGTCCACCATTATGTACTGGATTATACCAAGTACTAGATGTACTGTTGGTTGCCACTAGAATAGTATGAATATTATTTAAGGAATAGTACACCAAACGGAAATTACACTGAGGAAGATCGGCTACTTTCGGAACCAGGAATTCCCGACGCAAATCCCTCAGCTTGTCATGTTGGTCGAAGTATTCAGCTACCTCACGAGACGTTGTGCTGCATCCCAGCTGTGTGGACACCCTGTCGATAACTTCCTGTGGTGAGCCGGCTGCAAAAGGATCCATGGGTAACCTACAAACAGCAATGAATGGCTTTCTTTCCCAAAGGAACAGTGTAGGCAAAAATAAAATGCAAATAAGTCTCAAATGCTGAACAGTTTACAGAACAGTTGTGTCTTAGCCAGACTCATTATTATTTATTATAATTTTTTTTAGAGCACTAATAACACAAAAGCCTTCTGCTACACTCTACACTTTTCTTTTTTCTTTTGCAACCTGGACCTGGAACTTAATTGATATTATATTATATTATATTATATTATATTATATTATATTATATTATATTATATTATATTATATTATATTATATTATATTATATTATATTATATTATATTATATTATATTATATTATATTATATTATATTATATTATATTAAGAATTTATGTTTATACTACTATTATTAGTTATAATAATATTATCTTTTTATTGTGTAAAAGACAGTGTTGAGACCGGCCATGCTGTATGGTTTAGAGGCAGTGTCACTGAGGAAGAGACAGGAGTCAGAGCTGGAGGTAGCAGAGCTGAAGATGTTGAGGTTCTCTTTGTGAGAGACATGGTTGGACAGGATTAGGAACGAGTACATCAGAGGGACAGCTCATGTTGGACGTTTGGGGGACAAAGTTAGGGAGGACAGATTAGGATGGTTTGGACATGTTCAGAGGAGGGAGAGTGAGTATATTGGTAGGAGAATGTTGGACATGGAGCTGCCAGGAGGGGGCAAAGAGGAAGGCCAAAGAGGAGGTATATGGATGTAATAAATGAGGATATGAAGCTAGTGGATGCAGAAGATAGGGATAGGTGGAGAGAGATGATTCGCTGTGGCGACCCCTGAAGGGAAATGCCGAAAGAAGAAGATTATCTTTTTATTAATAATTATTATTAATTATTTTTATTACCGTGAATTTTCCAAAATAGCCTGTAACAGTGAAATGAATATAGTTTGCAAAACTATTTACAAACAAAAACCTTAAAATTTATTATTGTATAAGTAGACTATGAAATTCCCTAATTAGTAGTATAACTAGAAGCCATCAGTTTCACCTGATCTCAATACACAGTGACTACCGTTGTTTCTGTACGTATCAACTCAAGTACCAATCGTAATTTGGCCCTCAAACATGAACATCCCACATTAACAATCTTATTTAAAATGGCATGTCATTTTTGTTGCATGTCAATGTTTGCATTTCACTGCAGTGATCCCAGTGAAACATGGTGGTGGTAGCACTACGTTGAATGGAAAGCAGACAGACACAAGACATATCTGTACGTCTGACAGAGCTTGAGCACTTTTGCCAAGAACAATGGGCTAAAACACCAGGATTCTGATGTGCAAAACTTTCAGAATTTCAAATATTGCATCCCGAGTGTTTTTTTTCCCCCTTTCTAACCTTTGTGTTGCCTTAAAAATGCACTGCACCATCAAATGCAATATATATTGTTTAAATTATAGAGTAAAAAGTACATTGCAGTTCCAGGTTGCAACATTACAGAATGTGGGGAAAAAAGGACACAAGGCCTTGCTTCAAGCGTAAGAGCTCTTTTGTCTTGTTTACTGTCTGTATTTAAATATTTGGAAATGTGGGGAGAAAAAAAATGAAAATCTGAATAAAATTATGCAGATGGTAAAAAAAAAACCCTAATATTTAAATATGCATTCAGTGCTTTGTGACAAGCCCAAAAACCAAATGAGAGACCCAGTCTCTCCTTGCAAAAAGATTTGTATATGCTTATAATTAAAAATAAATAAATAAATAAATGTATTACAAATAAGCATAATATGTTGTATAAGCTGTATTTTGGTGTCTCATTAACTTTTTTTTATTTACCTTATTTTTTATCTCCCTCAAGAATAACAGACAACTTTCATATAGACAATGTATAAGTTATATAGTCTATTGCCTAAAAAAACACCCCACCTTTCTTTGATAGCGAACACTCAGTAATTGCAATTCTCTTATTTATTTACAAATTAAAAATGCTATGTTACTAATACATTACATTAATGCTAATTTTTTTAAATTTGTCACTATGATTTATAATAAATAAATAAATAAATAAATAAATAAATAAATAAATAAATAAATAAATAAATAAATGCAAACTAAAAGAGACATTTAATTATGTTAAATAAAATAATAATACCTTCAAAAGAATATTTGAACAGTAATTTTGCCTCAAATGCCAATTCCCACGCCAGACCTTTACTCTCACGACAAGCTTCCACACATTTTTTCATATCATGTATTTTATCCTAAGAGAATGCACTCACTTTACTGTAGAAATATCCCCAAACTTTCCTCAGTAGGTTTTGTAAAGCTGCAGAGACCTGATGGCAGCGTTCTTCTAAATGTAACCTTTCACCCTGTGTGTAAATATCATGAGCCAAGCTAATGATTGACAATCACGTCTCCCCTTTGTACTTCATATGAAGTGCATAATACAAAACACAGTGCCGATTTCCTCTGAAGCTTCACTTTCCTCGTCTCTCTGATATAGTTATAGTAGTATTACTGTATAAACATACTTATCCGGTATAGTGCACAGTACCCCCAGATTACAGATATTTTCAAGGTTTGTTTTTGAAAAGATTTATTTTTTATGGTTAGAACTGAAAATAAAGATTATTTAGAGAACATTATTCAGAATATTTAGAACATTAGAGGATCTATTCTTTTTTTAGGTTGTTAGAAAAAAAAAAATAGAAAATCTGAATTAAAAAAAGTTGTTTTAATTTGTCTTTATTTGTCACATACATATTCTTTGCATATCCCATCCTTGGGGGGAGTTGGGGTCAGCCATGAAGTAACACCCCTGGAGCAGGGTGGGTTGGGGACCTTGCTCAAGGGCCCAACGAGGCAGCTTAGTGGTGCTGGGGCTTGAATCCCGATCCTCCAGTCAACGGCCCATTCTGTTAATATTCTCTTAATCTTAAATTTCATCGTTTATTTATAGTTCATGAATTATAAAAAATAAAACCAAAAAATCAGCATTGGAGAACATTCTGTATGTTAGATTCTAGTTACAAAAAACAAAAGAACCTACAGAGATAGTTCATAGAACATTATTATTTGGATCCCAGTAAAATATCTATATAACAGAAACCATATGCTAACTTCAGGACCAGATTGCCTGTGATTAACTGATTTATATTTTTCAACAGTCTAACTTTATTACTTTATTACAGGGATTATATTTCATATGATTTTACAACCAATTCCAATAATTATCAATTTGCACTGACACTGTAATCTTGTACATGCTGAATTATATTGTCCATTGACATTAGTTGTGCTCCTGTTGCTAAATTTTATTTTTTATTAATTATTAATGATAAGTATTTCTGTTAGTATTGAAGCAAAATTGTGAGAAAATAAAATGAGAGCATGTTGGTAAAGTTTTATACTTTACACATAATCTACATTGTCTTTAACCATCCCATGATCACAAGTATACCAAATCTCTCTCTCTCTCTCTCTCTCTCTCTCTCTCTATGTCTTTCTCTGTCAAGCTATACATCCCAAAATCTCCTTTCCAGTGTGACCATTTCTATTTTCTGCTTGATTCATCCAGACGCTCTAACCCTGGTCGGAGTCTGGTCACTTGGTGGTGCTCACTGATGGATCTGTGTGGACAGCCTGTGACCAGGAGACAGCTGTGGACAGAGCCACTTGGAGACTATCACATCATCACAGAACTGCCATTACATCTGTCAGCATGTGACAGCAAGGAATTAGTGTCTATAATGAACTCAGAAACTACACTGACCTAATAGTTCCTTATAAACCCTTGGTTGTTTACATTATTTAGTTACATTTACATTATTCACTGTCCAGTGTCACCCAAAAGGTTCCCTTCTTCCTCTCAAGGTTTCTTCCTCGTATCATCTCAGGGACTTTTTCCTCACCACCATCGCCTCAGGCTTGCTCATTAGGAATAAAATAGGGATAAAATAATGACTTAATTTTCTTTTTCTCTATGTTTCTATACTTCTGTATAGCTGCTGTGAAATGATGTCCATTGTTAAAAGTGGCTTACAAATAAAATGAATTGCATTATATACTGCAAACTGGAGCTCGAGTGGAAAAAATCAATGATTTGAATTTTAAATCCATTTCCTAAAAACCAAAATAAAATTTTCATGGCAATTTATTTATAACTGCAAATGCTATTTTTTTTTATGAATCAGTACCTCTGTTTTCTATACCCTGACTTCCCAGGGGAAAAAAAAGTATGAATTGTTTGTAGTCTTCACTCCTATTGGTCCGGAAATGAGACGATCACACCCTTGTGTTTTATTTTAAAGGAAGGGTTTTAGTGTGTGCAAATGCTTTCGATCTCCAACACTTCAAGGGCAAGATGGTGAGTAATATTACTTTTGTGCACCTTACTGTGAACTTTAAACTTTAACGACTAGTCTATCCTTGCACTGTGTTAAAGAGATCCAGATTTTTTAAAGATATATTTTCAAATGACCATGGATTATTTGATATAATGGAATATAACTGAAGCATGATATAATTAATACAGTTTTTACGGGTGAATTTAAGATCAAAATGTTCAATGTTTAGATTCAAACATTAATGCTATGAAAAATAAATAAATAAATAAATAAATGGAGGAAAACATTATTTATTAAGGATTTTTATTTTTTAATAATAAATCATGCTTGAATATATAAAGGGAAATTGAGAGAAAAAATGTTTCCAGGCTTATATGAAGTGTCAATACATGAAGAAAACAAGCAAAGGCAACATCAAAAAAGTAAAATCAATAACTTTTCAGGAATGTGATCAAACACGACTCCAGCCTCTTCTTATTAATCACTAATAAATTAACAAAGCTTGATTTTCCTAAATGTATTAATGTATTTTTCAATGTATTCATTTCTGGAAATTTCTGGTGTCATGCAGTGGCTTGTAGCTAGTGTATAGGGAGTGCCCTTGCCTCCTATATTCTATATGGCCTCGTTTAGAACTTAAATGACGTTTAAATGACGTTTGGTCAATATTTGCCCAGCTTCTCCTCTTGGACATGGAGGCACCAAGTGTGACATTATAAATACTTTGCTAATCATTAACATTAGGCTTGGTATAGCTTAGGTAATTAGTTGAATCTATGCGCACTTCCTGCCTTGTAACTCTGGATCATATACAAGTCTGTGTCCCATTCAGAAACTTTCCATAAACATGTAAACCTATACTCACTCCTCCGCAGGTGTTGACTGTTGATGATTTGGGCTTTACTGCTGGCCAAGCCCTGACGATTGGTGGTAAGGTGAAATCTGGCTGTGATTAGTAAGTATTAGCAACCTGAACTCATTCCACATAATCAAGATATACTTAGTATTAACCTTCTTAAAAAGGGAGGTTGCACACAAGTTAGACCAAGCCACAGAAACAGTAAAATATTACAACTTAGCATAGATTAGCTAGGTACCTATAAATGGTGCCTTCTTGGCTATTTAAACACTTAAGCACCATCATAGCATACGTCTGTAATGGTGTATCTAACACACAAAAGCTACAGCAAAGAAAATAATGCTCCTCTAGTGGCTACATGTAGCTAGCTAGCATTATATTAGCTGACAAATATAAATACAACAAAACAAAAGGCAGGAGAGTTAGCATTTCAGAAGAAAATCATTTGTGTATCAGTGATCAGTGTATTTTTAAGTATCCTTTCGAAAAGAGATTGTCGATGAACAACTGCTACTCTTATTATGCTTCGCATTTGTATTCTGATCCTAATTCCTGATGAACTCTGGTGATGTTTATCTGCCGGTTGATTTTCTCTATGATCCTCAGCTTCTCCATCAATATCGGCCATGATAAGGACTCTGTGGCCTTGCACTTTAATCCACGTTTTAAGTACAAGAAGGACCGCAACATCATCGTGTGTAACTCTAACCGAGGCGGATGGGGAAAGGAACAGAAAGAGCACAACTTTCCATTTCAACGTGATGAGGCCTTCAAGGTGATTTACGTTTATATTTCTCCTTAAGTTCTCCTTTTTCTGGACTTTCACTAGTTATTAAACCATTTCCTGTGTTGGTTAAGATTCTGTATTGATTCACCTTGAGTTCCTAGAGTTTTTTAGAAGAATTTGAGAACTTGGAGTTAGGTTCTGTCTGACGGTTATGTGGGTTTAAGATGTTGGGCCATGAAATCTCCTACATGTAGTGGTATTGAATTTGCTAATAATAAATAAAACACATGGGGATTAGTTTCGAATACCTGTTCATTGTGAAGTTCTCATACAACAGTTCCATTTTTATGCTTATTAGAAAATGCCATCCTTTTTTTTTAACTTCTATTCAGTTTTGTAGAGGAGGTTAGTTCCCATATACCTTCATTTAGCACTTTATTAGAAACATTAGACTCACACTGGGTAGGGCCTCGCTTTGCTCTCAAAACAACTGAATAATCTGTAATCCATACACTTCAAGATTCAACAAATTGTGAGATGCTTTTCTGCTCAACCACACTGGTACAGAACTATTATCTGAGTTACTCTAGCCTTTCTCTCAGCTCCAACCAGCTTGGCCATTGACCTGTCTAATTGAAAAGCTGCTTCTGTCTATAGTGCTGCTGCTCACTGGATGTTTTTTTTTTAATTATAATTATTATTGCACCATTCTGAATAAACTCTAGATTGCCAAAGGTTTTGGGACGTCTGATTTTACATGCACATGAATGTAATTCAGAGTTAACCTGCCCTTTGCAGCTATTACAGCTTCAACTCTTCTGGGAAGGCTGTCCACAAGGTTTAGGAGTGTGTTTATGGGAATTTTTGACCATTCCTCTAGAAGTGCATTTGTGAGGTCAGGCACTGATGTTGGATGAGAAGGCCTGGCTCACAGTCACCGCTCTAATTCATCCCAAAGGTGTTCTATCAGGTTGAGGTCAGGACTCTGTGCAGGCCAGTCAAGTTCCTCCACACCAAACTCACTCATCCATGTCTTTATGGACCTTGCTTTGTGCACTGATGCTCAGTCATGTTGGAACAGGAAGGGGTCATCCCCAAACTGTTCCCACAAAGTTGGGACCATGAAATTGTCCAAAATGTTTTGGTATGAAGCTGAAGCATTAAGAGTTCCTTTCACTGGAACTAAGGGGCCGAATCCAAACTCGGAAAAAACAACACCTGAATTCAGTGATTCGGAGGGGTGTCCCAAAACTTTTGGTAATACAGTTTATGTAAAATACTCAAATCATCACCTCTGGCATGTGCACAATCACTGAGATTTTCCTATTCTGATGGTTTGGACTTGAAGCTGGTGGCCAATATATGTGTGATTTTATGCAATGCACTGCTCACATATGATTGCTCATTGATTTTCTCTTGAGGTTAAAAGCTAAACTCTGGTAAAAAAAATAAAAAATAAATAAAGTCAGGTCTCAGGTGGAAAGTCTCTCAAACACTTTCTTGGAGCACAAAACGTCCTGCCTTACTGTTACAACCTTTGCCCTTTGAATACACAGTCCGGTGAAGTGAGCCGATACGCTTCATTACTTCCTCTGTTACAGGTGGTGATTAACTTCAGCAATGAGCAATTTCATGTTAAACTCCCTGATGGCAAAATGATGAGCTTTCCGAACCGTTTCGGAGATGACAGCTTTAAATACTTCTTTGTGGACGGTGACATCACGATTAGCAGCATCAAGCTGAATTAACATGGTCCAGACTACTCCGATCACTCTCATAAAGACATGCACTAAATAATAATTAATTAATCAAATAATAAGAGGATTGTTTTTATTTCATGCACATTATTATACCTTTTCTGTACGTATGTGGAGTGATCTTTTTTTTTTTCTATTCATATTTTTATAACCTTTAAGGGGCTGGAAATAAATCTAAATATTAAAAATGTGTCATTGTGAATGTCTTCATTTAAAAAATAAAGAATAAATAAATATAATTCAGTAATATAACTGAATAATTTACAGTTTTATGCTAATTAGTGACAATGTATTATTTTTATAATAATCATTTAATTGTATTAATATTTATATTTATCCATATGTTCATCAAATAGATAGAAAATTTGCCATTACACTGTCTTCTTTTTCCACCTCTGATAAAAAAGAAATAAATTGCAGTGTCTAATCTCGAACAGTAGATGGAGACAAGACAACTTTACATTTCTGCCTCTGAAGCTCTCGCCTTTTGCCTAAAACTAATCCTATAATTCGAGTGATGTCACTTATTCATTTTAAAGTAAGTTGTAGATTGAAAAAACATAATACACACTTTGTATGAAGCCCGTTTTCATAAATCATTATAATTTAGCTTAGAATTCTTTCTACAAACACTCTTGAGGGGGGAAAAAAGGTACCCGGAAGAGCCAAAAAAAGGGGTTTCAGCACTGATGCCATATACAAACTAATTTTGGTTCAGTAAATGATCAAAAGACCATTTTCATAATCTCAAGAACCTTTTTTTTTTCATTACAAAGAGCTGTTATGCATTGGAAAGGTTCCATGGATGATAAAAGTTCTTCATATAACCATACAGCCTGAACCATGAACCATTTAAGAAGCTTTTTGTATGGGTCTAAGGAAACAATAAGTTCTTCTAAGAGCCATTTACTGAAAGGTCGATCGAAAATAGTTCTTCTATGGCATTTTCTATGCCATAAAGAAACATCATTGGGTTCTTTCTTGGCACCTTTGTTTTTAAGAGACATTCACAATGTGATCTGATCGTCGGATCGTGTATCAGCAGCAGCACAGTACATTAAATCCTGTAGATCTATGCCATGAAATTCAATTCATGTTTATCAGAATGGGGAAAAAAAGTGACTCTGTGTACTGATAAAAACTTATCACAAACAAAACAGCCTTCTTTAAGAAATATCCCAGTTGCTTTAGAATTATCCACAGGTTGCTAGCAGTTATAATAATTCATTTCTGTTCCCTCAAGACTTGTGTAACACGCACAGTAGATTAGATAATTGAAGCCAAATCAAATCCCATTCTTCACTAAGTACAGTACTATGTAACTCATTAAGGCTATAGACTGTAACGTGATTGGTTTTTACCCTTTCCCCGTGTTCCAACTGGAGGAAAGATGACTAGCTCACACCTCTAGGCTTATCTCAGTATTATATATAAAGGACAGTTACACGTTTCTGTCGAAACCCTCAGCACATCGACGACAAGATGGTGAGTAGACACTACTTCTTATCACTAATTCAAGGTCTGTTCAAATAAAATAAAATAGAAACGTAAAGGTTGGTGTTCTTAGCTTTAAGATAGTGACTGATGGAGAATGTGGTTATTCTGGGTGTACACCTTTTGAGTCAGAGGGAGAATTTTATATCAATGTGTACTGATTGGATCGTTGTAATCAGCTTTTTTAATCATGATAAGCAGATATGGGCTGAATTAGTGAAAGAACTGAGAGGGATCTGAGACAGAACTATGATCAGGGTGTGGTTCAAAAAAACGGAAAAAGTACCAGATGGATACTGATTAAACAAAATAATCTATCTAAATAAACTATTTATTTAAGAGATTTTATTAGATGTAATATAACATTTTTTGGAATCTGATTTTTTAAAATTATCATACACAATAGATCTGTGATGTTAAAAATAAAATATTATCAATTCAGCACCCTGTTCTCTGTGAACGTCACCTGACCCGATGCAGTAATTTACGTTGATCATTAACACTGGGCTTGGCAGGATACAGATAACCCAGTCCCCTGTCTCACACTCACTCCATATCACACACTCAATAATACGTTCCAGAAACTTCTAATACCAGGACATGCTTTTACCCACAATCCTGCAGTGATATCCTGTTCTGGGATCCGGGATCGGTTAACTTTTTGACCATGTTGTTGTATTGTTTTGTGTGATCAGTTGTGTTGAATGAAAGATGAGCTGCTCATTTGTTACTGTTTCATGCTTATATTTGTGCAGGTGTTCACTGTTAAGGACATGACCTTCAAGGCTGGTCAGGAGCTGACCATCAGTGGCAAACCCAAGTCTGGGTGTAGTTTGTAAGTGCATCTAACAAGACAGGAAGCACCAAGTGAATCTATCTATCTATCTATCTATCTATCTATCTATCTATCTATCTATCTATCTATCTATCTATCTATCTATCTATCTATCTATCTACATACATACAAAAAAGTACACACCTCCTATGCACCATGATCATGGTATATTCAACAAATTTAGAAATAAAAAGAATTCTAGTAAATTCTGCTAAATTAAATGGGGGTGTATCTTGCAACAATCTAATCATGATACATCAGATAAAAGTCTGAGTTTGTCAAGAATAAAGTAAATCAGTTATGGCTACAGAGTTTTAAAAGACACTACTAGAAGCATGCTTTTCTGTTCATATCGTGTTTTTATATATCTATCGATGTTCAACCTTTAACTTTGCTGTCGCTATTGAAACACAGGCACATTTACTGTGCTAAGATCACACCTTTGATAAAGAACAAACAACTCTTATCTCTATGCAGATTCTCCATCAATATCGGTCATGACTCTGATAACATCGCCCTCCACTTCAACCCCCGCTTTAGCTACGAGAGCGACAACAACGTCATTGTGTGTAACTCCAACCGAGGGGGATGGGGCGAGGAGGTGAAGGAACACAGCTTCCCGTTTGACCAGGGCGAGACCTTCAAGGTGAATTAAGCATTTGAAATTTGAAATATATTATATTAAATAAAGCGCATTATGCATACATGAAGAGATGATATGCTTATACAAGAATTATCTAAAAATGAGTCTACTGTAAGAATCAGGCTTATTTGATGTTCTCAGATAGATTATACTGCTTTTCTTATCTCTGATGTCAAACAAGCCATCTGTCATATTGCACGTTTTATAACCACTTCTCTTTTCTCTTTACACATACACTGTAACATATTTATGACATGAAATAAACCATGAACTCATGTTTGTTGCGCTCTATAATGCTAACCGCAGGCCGCTGAATCAAACCAGCGTTTCTATTTGGGTTCTATATGTTATTAAACTCAGCTCATAAGAAAATCTGAAAATGTGAATTAATTCTGATTGCATACTCTGAGGTCTGAAAGCACTCGTGGAAAGACAATACTTTAATACAACAATTTTCATTACGGATTATATTAATGACAACAACTTTAGTGAAAAGTAAAATTTTCTAAATGTTTACATGAATTTCAGAGCTTCTTAATATTTGGTACATCAGCTTTTTTGCTTTATTGGAAGCATGCACTCGAGGTGGCATGTTTGTGCAAAACGTTTATGATCCATTTTAGATCAAATCCATCAGACTGTCATGTGAACACATGCTTCAGTAGTAGAGATTGGACACGAGGAAAATCCAACCTTTAAAATCCAACTTTACAAAGCAATCAACACAGTCAATATCAGACATTTGCTTACATTTCTTCATTTCTACATATCACTTTATTTATTTATTTATTTATTTATTTATTTATTTATTTATTTGTATTAAATATTAATACTACATATTTATATTTTTATATTATATATTTATTACATATTACATCCTAATTTTATGATATTATTTCTTATTAATTTCTTATTATATATATTTTTTTTATTATTATCAATTTACTGAAACTTCTATTTATGTCCAATTTATGCTCCCATTTCACTCTTGGACCCCATATTGGTCAGGGATCCAGAGTTAAATCACCTACCACACCCATACACAATGTACAAAGATTCACACATTTGTTCACGGCTAGGAACAATTTAGCATAGCAAATTTACCTACTGGGATGTTTTTAGAAACCATAGCTTAGAGGAAACCAGAGAACTTGGAGGAAACCCATGCAGATCATGGAAGAACATCTGAGGCAATTACTTTGTTGGATGATGTCATTTTGCTGCTCTTCAGAATGTCCACCATGACAGTAGTTGATGGAAAAATAGAATTGTGATATTAATGGTCATTTCTTTGTCTCTAACAGGTGGTGTTTAGCTTCAACAATGACCAATTTTATATCAAACTCTCTAACGGCACAATGATGAGCTTCCCCAACCGCTTTGGCGATGACAGCTTCAAGCATATTGACGTGCAAGGTGATGTCAAGGTTCAGGGCATCAAGCTCAAATAAAGTGCTCAGCATTGATTTCATGGAAGAACATCTAAGCAATCCAGTGGGCCAGTACACCTTGAAAATATCTGTCACCCAGGCCTTTGTCACAGTTTCTCTAAGGTGAGGGTCACTGAGAAACCTTCTATGAGCCACGATCCAGTTGACTTGAACTGGGGTCCAGAAAGTGTCTAATAAGATACCACTGAGGTTTGTTAATAAAAACCAAAACAAAATAATGGTCTGATTTCTTCTTATATGGTTTGATATGGAAATGCTTTCCATTAGGCTCCCTAAACTATTTAAAGTATTAGTGAACATAAACCAAACCATGAACTTCAGCATTTACATTAACTAACACATAATATATTAATTGACATTTTGTTTCTTCAGATAATAAACCAAACTTTCATAACATGAACAATTCCTTATTAAATAAGATTACAGAGAAAAAAGGGGGAAAAATCATTATACCTTATTATTTGGGGCTTAGTAGGAAAGTCTTTAAAGGTGGTGCTCTAGATGCTATGGAAAACTATAGCTATAAACTTAAGAAAAATCTAGATATCTCAGAGGCATGAACTACACATGGATAACAACTTGCATGGGGAGCCCAGATGGTTGATTTAAGCATACCTGTTTAAAATACTGACACATCTTGTCCACCTAAGTCTCTTTTTATATGTGATGTTTTAAAATTCTACATGGGCAAATGTTTATGAACACTTAACCATCACATCACATCACATCAGACAAATCTGGAAGCACAAAATGCAATAGGATGTCATTGTATGCTTTAGAATTACAAATTCCCATCACTGGAATCCTGTTTCCATGGAGACATGGTTTGGAAAGGTCGGAGTGGAAGAACTTGAGTAGGCTACACCGAACCCTGACTTCAATCCCACTGAACAACTGGAACAACGACTGTGCCGTAAGTCTTGCTGCCCAATTTCAGGGCCTGACCTCATTAATAATGCTCTTGTGGCCTAATTGGTGAATCCCCACAGCCATGCTCTAAAATTTAGTGGAAATTCCTTCCCAAAAATGTGAAGCTTGAAGAGGGAATCAATCCGTCCACAAACTTTTGGCCATATAAACTTCTGCAGATTCACATAGACACCGACTACTGCTGACATCTGACATCTGTAGTGTGTGTATGTGTGTGTGTGTGTTTGTACTGGGCTGGACCATGAGTGTTAACCTCAAAGTTTGCCAAGTCCTGAGTCTATAGTAATTCACACTGCATCAAGCACTCAATCTTCCTGCTGACCTCACAGGCTGGGCACAGAGGGGGCATTAAAGCCGTCTGAGATTATGGAGTGCACACTCGATCACAGTGCTGGCTTCACACCTGTACAGCAAATGAAAATGAACTAGGGAAAGGAAAAGTAAACTTCTGGTGCATTGAAGTTCATTCAGCTGCGCGGAAATCTGTTTTCCTGTACAATACAGAACCTGAAAAATGAACGAACAGTTCAAAAGGTCCCTTTAGCAAACTTGATTGTTCAGGTACACGAGAGACCTAGTGCACAGAGGACCTACTTACGGAGAATTGAGGTCTGAGGATGTCATGTGCAGGCTACACCATTCCTCTGACAGTTTTGGTGTCAAAACATGCAGTTTTATGATTTTGTCATCACCTTTTCGGAGCTGATTTTCATTTGGTTCCAGTAGCTACACACAAAAAAAGCTACTGACATAGAGAATGAATACAGACGTATGCAAATAAATTGGAGGATGTGGGGTGGGGCTTTATTTGAATTCATTTTAACAAATTAGTTATAATTTGTTAAATATAAAAACCTATACATATATAGATATAAAAACCTGAGCTGAGATATAAAAACCTGAGCTAGAAATTGAAAATTCTGGAAAAAAGTTGACCACCCTGACCCCATAGTAAAGGACAGTTTAGAATGGTAACACATCAAGTCATCCTATTGTTGATTATTTTCTTTATTCCTTACTTATGTTATATCTATGCTTTGCTAATGACAATATTTGTAGTGACATAATTTATTAGGAACTTTGGGCTTTTAGGAAAAATCTGTACTAGGAAATAATGATTAAGAAACCAGGGCCAGTAGTTTCTTTGCATTTAAAAATCAGGAAACATACATATGTGTGACAGTACAATTTTTCAGTAAGTTCACACCAATTCAGTACTTCAGTTTGTTTTAGAGGTTCATGCCTATCTACAGATATCTACACATACCATATTTACTGTCTTAAGTAATAAATTGTTAATATAAATGATCCTATTTCAGCAAGACTCATCAGTGACGCTACCACAATGATTTCACCAAGCCTGAGGTCACATGGTTCATCCTGCATTAATCCGGTCATCTGTATTGTCAGCATTGTTATCTGCCGTCACAGCTGAGTAGGAATAATTTACATTGCTACTCGAAAAGCCCTGTGGCCGAAAGTGAGGAATTTATCAGCCTGGAGTAACATTCCAGAGAGAAAAGGAACAGTACAGACATGTCCAACCTGGAGTTATCCATGACTACACACATACGTATTTCAATTTGCATTAACGGTTAGATGTGTACACACGTACCTGCATTTCAGTGTGTCCATTCCCATAACAATATCAGTAGCACTGGTGATTTTAGTGATAAGAGATTGCAATGTTTATTTTATCTTTAGAGATCTTTAAAGTATGGCTAAACACAACAAAACACACCTTTAGAAGTTGGCTGTGCTAACATTGTTCAGGATATCAAACATAATGAAGACATTATCTGTCTTAAATATAAACATAGCACTAACAATAGTCCAGGTCACAAATTAAGATCAATCCATGGCAACCTGTAGCTTCAGAAAGTTGTATCAAGCAGCTTGTTTAAATCATCAGCTGTCTGGGACGTTGGATGTCCTTCATGTACCAGTCTTTGTCCAAAATTTCAGATGAATTTAAAAATGATCTGATGGTTGCTCAAGTCATTACATAATCTATGTGGCAGTGGTTCCCAGTCATAGTCCTTTGTGCACTTGTATTGTGTTGAACCCTGGTCCTGGGCAAACATGATTTCATTGTACTGTCTGCATGCATGTGGATGGGATGACAATACAAGTTTTCCTGACTTCATATGACTTGAATACTCCTGCACTAAACATCCAGTCATAACAGGTAAAATAGCCAGATTAGGCTAGTTTGAACAGGTAAAACTATTCTGTCCAGGGGTCACAACCATATACCATACTATATAACCCACAGGTTTCCAACCCTTGAAGTACCCCTTGGTCCTGAAGTGACCTATTTAGCTAATAACATCCTTTCCTAAGTTGAAAGTTGTATTAAGGGAAACAAAAAAGATTTGCAAGACAGGGTATTCCAGGACCAGGGATGGGAATATTAAAAATAATCAACTGTGGTTGTGGTATAATATTAGGAAGATGTTTTCCATGTCAGCCGTTCCCCTCATAGATCATTTCATCTACAGATCATTGATCCCTGACCCCGAGCCCTGGTCGACGCGGCTGGAGCTTGAAGCCTGTCCCCTCTGCGCCAGGTAGTCTTTATAATTGCGGGTGAGCAATGTGTAGAGCAGTGGGTTCACACAACTGTTGCCATAAGTAAGGCACGTAACAAAGAAATTGACATAGGTGTGTGTGGCAGGTGTCAGTGAGCGCAGGGATTCGGCTGAGAACAATTTGGCCATCTGCCACCCCCAAAAAGGCAGGAAGCATGCCCAATAAGCCACGACGATGCAAAAGATCATGCAGACCACCTTGTGCTTAAGCCTTTTTCGCCTAGACGGGCAAGAAGAGGTGGAAAGACGGATGCTGTTCCTGTTTCCTGCTCCTCCACGTGTGAGGTTGGACTGCGCTATCCAGTAGTGTCGTGCCAACCCTGTGTACAGGACCACCATGACTAGCCCTGGCACCAACATGCTAGTGAAAAACAAAACAGTGAGGTAGGCTTTGAATGCCTCAGGCGTCCATGTGGGGAAGCAGATGCGCTTGACAAGACCGGAGGCTCCTGGACGCCCCTCCCGCAGCCTGATCATCACCATCATGGGTAGTGTGAGTGCCAAGGCAGCACCCCAGATGGCAAGAGCTGCTAGCCAGTGACGTCGGGCGGAGTCAGTGGCAGAGCGACGGGCACGGAATGGTGATGCCACGGCACGATACCGTTCAAGGCTCATGGCCACAAGGGCGAAGACACTGGCATGCATGGTGAGCAGGTCGAGGCTAAGCAGGACCCGACAACCTGTCTCACCAAAGTACCAGTCATGGAAAAAATAGGTGCATACCACAAATGGAATGGTGCCCAGGTAGAGAAGGTCAGCTGCCGCCAGATTAACAATGAAGACATACATGGACCCAGAGCGCCGCAAAACTGCAGAGCGCATCACACCCAGCGTGTAAACATTTCCTACCACACCAAGGATGCACATGGTGATCAGAGTAGCACCGAGAAGAGGAGTTACCCACACGTTGCCTGTTCCACCTCCGCTTGAGCCACTTCCTGTTCCACTGGTGCCCGAGTTGGAAGGGACAGAGATGCTGGCATTGGGCACCAAGCTCATGATCCACAGAATGCCACTCAACTGGAAAGGCCAAACAAAAAAACTCAGAGTGCTTTAATGGGCAGTAGAGGGAACCATCTCTTTAAAATTCCAACAGGTCTAAGGTAAACAGGTTCCTCTTTTTCCTCTTAAAACATCAACAAAGATATAGACATGATGGACTAGTCCTTAGAGATATCAATTCATGAGTCTTGAACAATCCCATTATCCGAATCTTGAATTGTCCAGTTGGTCTATCAACGATCAGCGTCCATAAAACTAAATGGAAGTTTCTGGAAACACAAACACAGCTTTCTGGGGCTTCCTTCATCTGCAATGCAGGTAGCTTTTAATGTTTCCATCCAGGTTGTGGAATTTGTGTCCTTCATCCAAAGCGTGGTTGATAAGCGTTAAGAGTTGAGGTTTGAATATGTGAGTTCTCTGCTTCAATTAGCTGTCTTGCTAAGTTCCCTTCTCTTCTCTCCTATCCAACTGTCTCTTTCTCTTTGTCCCTCTTTCTCTGTCACTCGCCTCTTAAAACTCTCACTCACACACAAGTGTGACTGCACATGACATGTTAGATTTAGGAGACGCTCACTTTGGGCTGCCCGAGTTCGTCTTTGAACACCAGGGTGCCATTTCATCAATGCCAGTGAGCACACACACACAGACACACACACACACACACACACTCCCTCATACTCACACGTGATCATCCAACACTAAGAATAATTATCTCCATCTCCATTATGCTAGCACATTTACACTCTCTCTGAAATCCATGACACTCTTCTATTGCTGTTCAGTGTATTTATTGTGAAGATTTAGATTACATTATCATTCATTTGTATTAAACATCTGGTGGAAAGTTATTTTTAAGCCAAGAAAGGTATAAAAAGTAAAAAGAACTAATTACACTGCATGCCATGAACTTGTTAAAGGAAAAAAATCCACCCTGAAAGCCATAACCGAAGCTAGTTATTGAAAAATGTTGAGACGTCTGTAGTGATGCTGGTGCTATTTTGTTAGGTAGTAATGCTATATTTTTTACATTCACATGAGTTAGTGTCCGAGTCCCTCGCTGTTGTCATAAGTGGGCATCGCTAGCACAGTTACGTTTACATTACGTAGATAATGTTTGTTTGACTTCCACAAACAACATGACCTAATTCGTTGGTAGACAGGTCGCTAGGCGACCAAGCATGTGATTGGTTGTTATAAATGAGGTGTGATCATGCCAGTGTATTTTAAGATACATGACTTTTTTTATAGTGCCACCTGCAGTTCTGGAGAAGAGCAAAAACAAAACAGAGAGGCCTGTAAGCTTTCTACAGCGGCTTCATCTTTGTTAAGGCCTTAAAGTGCTGCTGCATCACTGTCTCTAGAAGATGAATTAAGGGAAGCATTGAGTTTAACCCAAACAAGTCAGAATATCAATACTTTGCTAAACAAGATAATTATAATATTGATATACAGGTCAAGCAAGGTGGATTTTTCCATTAAAAAAAAACTCAGCATTACAAGGCATAACCTCACCAGTAGAGGGCACCTCAAGACAAAACAAATCTCCACCTCAGCAATTTAAACTAGGACCAATATTTCACATCAGTAGTTTGTTGGATTAGATTATGTATTAATTAATGCACAACAACACAATTCATATCATATCCAAAAAATACACAATAAAGAAAGCAAAAAAAAAAAAAAAAACTTTTTAAAGTGACCAGTATTGAAATGGGTCTTGATCTCCTTGGCTGCTTGGCTTGGTAATTACAGTAAACACACTAGCTCTTAAAGTACTCAAATACTCCAATGTATAAAAATAAACAAGTAGTGTTTCATTCTCGAGTATATCAAGAGGTGATGGGTCTGGGGTCAAGAAAAGTGCGTGAATCAGTCAGTGTTTATGCTTGAAGAGGGCCTCCACTGAAAAAGAAGAAGAACAAAAGACATTTTAATGTGATTACATGATCCAGAATACCTTATGCTTACATCGTATTTATTGGCGGATTCTTAAATACATCTCAACTAGAAAACACCCGCCTTAACCAAAGGTACCCATCATTCAGTATTAAACAGTATTAAAAATGCTTGCAGGCTCACTCACTGCTGTACTCCTGCGGCGACATCGGCAAGCTGATGACTTGATTAAAGTGCTTCAGCCAATCCAGCTGCTCCACCTCTGTCTCACAGGTGAACAGAAAACTGCGTTCAGGTGTCACTATGGTGATGCCATGTTGCCAGGCGCCGTTTCTTTGGGTGCTGGCTGGTAAGCCAGAACTGACACTGTAACCCAGGTCTCTGTGACCCAGGAACACCTCACCTTTAGCAAATGCATCCTGCCAAACACAGACACACACACACACACCGCATAGCCTGGCTTAGTATCTTGAGGTATTATAAAACCTGCTTCCTGTTCTAAATGATTTCGAACAGTGAGTGAGTCACTAGGTACAGAAACCCAACCCTTGTTTTCTGGACATTATTTAGCAATTTTGCCTCACTATATCCGATTTTATAGCAATACCATTGCTTACGCAATAAACCATGTCTTCCTCTTCATTACAGCAATGTCGACAATATCTTTGGAGACATAAAATATGTAATAGTATTTCACAGTAATAATCTTATTAATAAAATATAATATAATGTTACAGTGTTAGTGTTACATTTCATTACTAAAACTGGCTCAACTATACAAAATAGCTGATTTACAAATATTTTTCTCACTTAACTTGGAATAAGGAATATAAATACAGAATAAGGAATTCTATTTCCATGAACAACGAAGGGTGCATACTGATGCATTACTTCTACAATTTCAGGCAAAATGTGCACTTGTGCTTTTTAATACTATTTTATATTTAAGTTCAGTCTAATATTTCCAGGGAAACGAAAAATGAAATTCTGTTTGTAAATTGAAGCTGAACGGCTAAATAATTTCTCAAAAGTCAGGCTGTTTATATAAATATGTTAACATGAATATTGCATGATATTACTCTTATCACATGTGATGGACTTACTAATGCTCACATCGTTTTAATTCGTTTACAGTTTAATAAGGTCAGACTATCAGTACTGCTACCAGTAGAACAGGACCACAGCAGGTATAACAGTGTGAACGAGGAAAATGTCTGTTAAAATGAAAAATCTGCATAGTTAAAGACCGAATACCAGCAGCTTATCTAAACTACTGTCAGATTTATCTTTTCAAGACCACATTCCAACACTTCTAATCAGGAAATGTGAGCAAAGGAGGAAGCAAAAAAAGAAACCAGTCCTACCAGAGGATCCTTGAAGTACATTAATCTCCTGTGGTCCAGTGTGAACCAGCGCTTCTTAAAACCCTCTGTTTGCTGTGAAGAAAGTGATAAAGGCAGATAGAGAAAAAGAAATGAAGCTAAGATATCATTTATTACTATTTCATTTACCTAATATTTTCTGTCCCAGACGTATAAGCACAGTATATTCAGATTCACAAACTGATTCATAAATCAAAACTCTTATTTCCTTTATCCCTGATTTTTGAATAAACCAAAGATGGAACCCGACCCAGTCCTAACCCATCCTCCCATTATGTTGTTACCTGACTGTTTTCACCTATTCAGTGTAAGTCCCTCATTACTCTCATGAATAAACAAAATATATTAGCTTCGAAAAAGTTACAAATAGAGACTTGACCATTCAAAGTTGGAAAAGTTGTGATAATCATTAGCAGTGTGCAAAGCAACAAAGTGAAGGGTGAAAATGTAGAGATATAAAGAGTGAATAAATAAATAAATAAATACATAGCAAGGATATGGGTGGTAAATATGTGCAGTAGCTATTGAGTAAATAACAGTATGAATCATTATAATAGAAAAAAAAAATTTAAATGTATATATACCAGTGGCAGGCCATGCATTTCATACCTAGGCCTTCACTGCTGTCCTTCCTGATTTAATCCACCTCTATACCATCATGACGCCACGGCAATAGATACTAATAAACCGTTAAATAGCAAAGTAAAAAAGAAATTAGACTACAGTATTTCACACCTCACAAAGAAAAAGTCAAAAAAAAAAAAAAAATCAATTTCTTCTCCTGTGTCAGCCATTGTGAGTTAAAATATATATTTTTTATTTAGTTTGTGCGATTCGCTGCCTCTGACTACTCCAATTATCCAATCAAAAGATGGGAAATTGCTGAAGTAATCGTATGCCGGCTAGATGGCCCCAGTGACGCCAACTAGAAATCTGATTGGTTAATGTAACAATTTCATTGCCACTTATTTTAAGCTACGGTCGCCTGCACTATTGATTCTGAAGGCTTTAAGGCAGATTTCTTTCACACTGGCAACACATGATGTCAGCCACTGGCTGAAATATGATAAATATAAGGATAAATATTGTTATCATAAATATACACTACTGGAAGCAGCACAACCAAGAGAAAAGCTATGAAATGTAGAGAATAGACTCTTGGGAATAATTTAATACACATTCATGGAAAAATATATTAAATATATTAAAATGCAAGTCAGTGATTCAGATCACTGCTGTTTAGGCCAGCAGAGAAGGCCTTGCTGGCCCTGACAGCCCATTATTGACATTTATATATATATATATATGTATATATGATATATGCAAGGATTAGTCAAAAATATGTCAGTCCCTTGCAATTTTTCAACAGTTACAAAAGATTTTCCACAGATTTGGGTCAACATGCATTCAGTCAAAGCCCTGTACGATTCACATGCATCTAACATGAGTACAATACACACACAGATTCCACCGCTATTCATAATTATTATTATTAAGACCACACCCACTACAATGTAGCAGCTTTTGTGTGTTTCCCACAGTCTCTACTCTTAACTTCAGCTTGTAAAACTTCTCAGGAATAAGTCCTGCTTTAGCTTTAGAATCTGATTCCACTGGTTTGGTCAGTACTTCATTGTAATGCTGCCAATCTGTGGGGCTAATCTGTAAGTTCATAAAACGGAGCCTGCTGCAGGTATGACACAAAGGTGGGAAACTGATACGAGCCCAAGTAAGGCTCAGTGCACAGAATCATTATAAACCATGAAAATAAATGTTTAATGTGCTGACATAAATTTTCCGCAGAATTTCCATATCCTTATTTCCCTATCCAACCTGTGTTGTTTATTGTAATTTTATTGAAATATCCTTAGTATATTTTTGTTCTGTTTTCACTACAATGCCATACTGTATATGTCCGGGTATGTTGAAGAAAATGTCGTCTGCTACATTTAAGGGTTTTCTCAGAGCAGCGAACGGGACATGTTTTCCAGACGGAGGAGAAAACAGTAGCACCTGAATGTGTAATGAGCATGAGAAACTCCTCAGAGGACCCGGAGCTCAGGTTTAAACCCTGGAGCTATGAGACGCTTACGTACTGTACAGACGTCTGGCTCTTCGCTGAACGTGTCGAATAACACATGATGTAACAGTAATCGGTGTGGGATCTTACCCTTGGCCCTGTCTTCTCCATGTAGCCTTCTTTCAGGAAGTTTCGCGTCAATTTGGGTTTTAACTGGAAGAAAGAGCACATGAGGATATGAGATATTTAATGTGATTGGCAACATAAAATAATATAAAAATCTATATAGAGGAACAAAAACAATAAGAAGAAAACCAATGGATTCATTCACTTCAGTGAATTTCAGGACTCATTTATTTCATTCTGCTCACTCAGAGCTGAACGTATTCAGTATCTAGCTTTGTTTTTATCGATTATTTTTACCTGGAGAAGGGAGCACGTTCCTGCTAGTGAACTATGTAGCAAAGTTATGCTAGCTTTCAAGCTTATGGAGCCCCAACAGATGCTATTTTGCCTATGATTAATTATTCTTTTTGACTTAATACGGGACTCGGTAATCATGTTGCTTGTTTACTGACTTACTGACTTTTAGTGGTTAGAGCCTAAATCCTAGATATGCATTAATCCTGCCTGAAAATGCTCTTTTTTGGGTGAACTTTAATCAAAATGAATAAATAAGTTAAATAAATAAATAAATAAATAAATAAATAAATAAATAAATAAATAAATAAATAAATGACTATAGTGTATCGTACTAATCTTTCACCCACAACAGCAGGTTTTGTTGCCATATTTTAATTGATTTTTTAGCTTACCAGAACATGACACGCATGTGTGGTATTTAGAACCACACAATAGCAGAGTAAAGAGTCCAACATATGAACAGGAACTGAAAAGAAGAAGAGGAGTGTACATAGACGTGTGTGAGGGTGTGTGTGTGTGTGTGTGTATGTGTGTGTGTGTGAATTCTAACCATATTATTAACCCCCTAAACTCCCAGGATCCATCAGTAGGTCCAGATTTACATTCCTGACTCTCATAACTACATAAACACTGTTCCAGTTAGTTCATTTGAGATTAATGAACTGACCAATAGGCAGAAACATGACAGTGTTGATATCCTGTATTTACTCACCTCGAGGTCGGAAGCCCCGGGGAAAGCTACTTTCAGGTAGTGAAGCTGGACGGCTCGAATCGAGTTAAACCAGTCCACTATTTCCTGATAGAAAGAGATAGAGTGAGAGAGTGAGAGAGAGAGAACTGGATTGAATACAATGAACAGTAAAGAAAAATTAATCTCATACGCCCTAATGTTCTCAGTAAACTGAAAAACATTTAATAATTAACAGTGTGGTGTGATGCAGCTTGAGCTGGATTATGTTCCTAGAGCAGCACATCCGTGTCTTCTTGCACAGCAATTTGGCCGTTATTACAAAACAACATGCTTATACATGCTTACTTGGTATAATTATTTCCAATGTTGTGGAATGTCCTGGAAACAAGTTTGTCGTTCTCTCACTTGTTCTCTTCAAGTTAATAAGACAAAAAAAATGCCTCCTCAGGTTACAGATAAACCAAAACATCCTTGACAGAAAATAAATCAATAGTTACACCATCTTTTACTGCATACAGCTGTACATTTTCTGCCAAATCTAAGTCTTTAGGGTGGAATAAATTCTCAGTAAACTGCTTTTTTGTTGTTTTTCATATTAATTTCAAGAGAAAAAAGGTGCTATACTGTGGTAAGTGTTGACAGGAAGTAAACGTAACTATAATGTTAGATCACAGGGTTGTGAGGAGCCTGGAGTCTACCCCAGAGGACTCTGGGGACAAGTGGGGGGACACCCTGTACAGGGTGCCAGTCCATCGCAGGGAACAATCACACACACATTCACACACTACAGACAATTTAGAGATGCCAATCAGTCTACAATCTATGTTTTTGGACTGAGGGAGGAAACCTGAGAAATTAGAGGAAACACTTGAAGTGGTGGCTCATGTGATTAAGGCTGTGGGCTGTTGATCAGAGGCTCGGGGTTCAAGCCCCAACACCACCAAGCTCCACTGTTGGGCAATTGAGCAAGGCCCTTAACCGTCTCTGCTCCAGGGGTGCTGTATCATAGCTGCCTCTGCATTCTGACCACAACTTCCTCAGCTGGGATACGTGAAGAAAAGAATTCCACTGTGCTGTAATGCATGTGTGGCGATAATAAAGGCATCATGCCCTCAGTTCTAAAAAGAATGCAGAGAACATAAACTCTGTGAACGCCTCCTGGAAGTGGGAAACAAACCTCAGAGGCTCCCCTATAAAATTATGATTTGTCAATCTATAAAAAAAATGATTAACCCCACACTATCATTGATTATTTTCCAATAAAAGCCCTTTTTACTTTTTATTCCTTACATTCATTTGACCTTTTTGACCCTTTTTGATCCTGACCTTGCTTTGTTCGTGATAGAGGAAGATGTTGCGTGTGTTGTAGTCTTTCAGGTAAGTGATCTGGAGGCCGTTAGGGTTGCCGATCTTCTCCGGTTGAAATGAGGCGTTGATGGTGTCCACCTTTATTACAGCTTTAGGTTCTTTAGCCTGTGTGGATGCACGAAAAGAAAGAAATCATCAGCGCACATACACACTCGAGCACAAAAACAATTCATGTGCAGATTAAAGCAAATGAAAGATTGAAGGTGCAGAAGACAAAGAAAGAATGATCATTTAATGTTTATCCATACCTTCGATAATTTGTTCTATCACTCTTTCTAACCATAGTATACATTAAATATTCTTGAATCTGATTTTGTTGACTGATTTTCTCAAACACTAGCTCCGACACTGTATATCAGTGTGCCAACATATTATCAACTCTGTAGCAACAAATTACAAAATGCCTTCAACAAATGGAATTAGTAATTGTTGCTATGTTTCTTTAACATTTACTGTATAGAATGAGTCTCCAGTATTAGTGCTGTATCTTGCCGCTTTTTGACTGGTCAGTTTTCTGGATGATGATTTTTTTCTCAATTCTCAAAGCCTGTTAAGGGACTACTGTTTATATCGACTAAAGCGTAAGCAATAACAGGAACCAACTTGTGTTGTGAATGTTTGTCAGCATTAAATGTAACTATGAATGGATAGAAATGTATGACAAGATGTTTATTAAAACAAGGAACTGGTAGAAGAGGAATAAAAACAGTTCAGGATGTGCTGGAATTGGAAAATGACCTGGATATTATCTGGTTTTAACAGGAACTCATTACATAACTATGTACAATGGTGTGTAACAACACAAAACATTTGTTTTATAACTTAACTTCACTTTTTTTGTGTATTTTATGCAGGTGATTTTATACACTACCTTCTTTACATGAGGTCTGAAGACTGAAAAATCAGAGCATATTGATTATATATATAAATATATTTATATTTAATCAATATGTTCTGACTTTTCAGTCTTCAGACCTTGTTCAAAAAAGGTAGTGCATAAAATCAATATATATATATTTAATCATATACCTTATAAAATTATAAGGTATATGATAAAATATATATATATTGATTTTATGCACTACCTTTTTTGAACAAGGTCTATACCTATATACCTATATCAGGTATATATCAGGTATATGATAAAATATATTTTATCATATACCTATAAATAAATATAGATAATTATTATAATATATATATATATATATATATATATATATATATATATATATATATATATATATATTAAGATACCATCATGTTAAGCTTGTCATGTTACAGAGAAACAATAAATCACAAGGTCATCTGTCCTGCAAACTGACTAGACTTTTTGTTTGTTTTTCTTTTATTAACATATCCTAATACTTTTATTTAATACGTGCATTGTGGCAAAAGCGATACAGACAACAGTAACGCTTCAGATCAATCTTTGTTGTCTTGCATTAAACAGAAATCAGCAGCTTCCATAGTAATTTTGATCAAATCCCTTAAACCTTTTAAAATGTCCTGAGTATCATGGTTCTAGTACTGTACTAGTACATCCCCTGGGTATTTATAGTACACAATATTGTGTTGAATTGTGTTCCCATGTAGGAACATCTTACTTAGGCCCAAAACTCCAGAGTTGTTCAGACCGGTAAGTGTGTTTGACTTGTTTGACATATTTGACCAGCAGGAATGACCCTGGAAAGTGGTTGTTCAAGCAGTGGTCTGAAGAGAACAAACTGTGTTTAACCTCCCAGCACTGTCACACACGCCCTTCTTCAGCACACATGAATATTTTAAACACTATTACAGTGGAGCGCTCTAGCCCGTTCACCCCAATCTATATTCTCAGCACTCGCAGCTGCGTGTGGAGGAAAATGTGCACAATTACAATCTTACTGCCAGCCTATACCACTCATAGCATCACAGTATTCATGGCGTGTCCCAATTTCAGATATGACCGGAATATAAAACAGCTTGTCTTTCCGCAAGTGCTAAATTATTCATTTGTGACAAAAATGATAGTGTAGCTTTCAAATACTGCATTTACTTTAGAAAAAAATGTATAATACCTCGGTTGCCAGGTCTGTTCAAAAACGACCTTTTAAAAATCAAATCAAATGAACTAACTTGTGGACGTTAGATGAAAAAGCGCAAGTTATTTCTCTGTAAATAAAAATGTTATTATTGTGTGAAAAATAAATTATGACTATGGTGTTAGAGGTTTAAAACACTAGCGCTATTGGAAATGAATCAACTTTGCCGTTTTAATAGTAACTCCACTTCATCACTCCAACCCGTCACTGATTATTTTCCTATGACAACGTGCTCCCTTGTGTTTTATTCTTTTAATAATGCAGCCCATTTTGCTTAACTAATCAATAAAAAGCCACAAATGTGACTTTGGGATGTGTCTCAATCAGCTGCCTAGCTCCATGTGCATGAGAGTACACTGGTAAAGACTCTGACTCACTACACATTAGGACACTGATGACACAGTTTCTGCTAACACAACCCTAATTTCCTCATCAGTCACCGGCGTAAAAACCCAAACATATAAAATAGTTGTTTTATATATCATATAAATTTCATCACACAAGTTATTATTAAGCAGTGTCATGGGCTAGCTAGTGGAAATTTTTAACAAGTTAAACATCTTTAAAGTAAATAACCATTTAAGAGCAGCAACAATAACGAAAACAAGCTACTTGTAGACTATAATTTTGGCCTTTTTTGAGTTGGGAGGCTTCAGAAAAGTCATTTCCAGTAAGGAAACATAGCAAGCATTGATGCTCCCTGGTTTTTCGATGCATTGTGGGATTATTTTAGAAAGCAACCGTTCCAGTGTACTGGAAAAATTTCACATTTGAGAGAGAGAGAGAGAATAAGAGAGAGAGAGAGACCTTAAAATAGCCGACTCCCTGATCAGTGCCCTGACTAGTGAACTAGCGAGGTGATTGAGACGCAACGATAGTTTGGAATAGAATTTATTTTGCAGCCCTGCTACAGTGTTGTGCTGTATATCAACTGTATTTAAAACTCACATCAAACTTTGTGTAGTACTTAAGTGTCCCTTCCCTCTCAGACAGGACGAATCGTCTGCTGAAGAACTGCCCGTTGTCTCGCCCTCTCTTCATTAGCACCCCATCTCTGGTCCCTGTTATCAAGAAAATCATGATTTAAATAGCGTTAGTGAAGTTTCTGTAGGTCAGTCTGTTGGTAAATCAACTCATCGTTATGTTGATCTCTTGTTACGGTGGTTAATGCTCACCCTTTTCGTACACCAGAGGCTTCGTGTCTTGGGTAAATTCCTGGCGCTCGTACTTAGCTCTGATCCACTGCTCTTTCAGGACTCTATGAACACACACATGCACAGATATGTGTTAAAATGTGCATCATATACACACATTAGCACATATTTATATTTTAACGCAATTGCCACGCGGCTAAAATTCAAAAGATAAATTCTTGCATGAGCTTTATGAGTGAAGAGGATCTGAGTTTTTAAATTTTTCAGCACAGATCATTTTGACGTTTATAAGTTTTTAAGGGGCCAAGCACCAAAGATTCAAAGGTACAATATTTAGTTTATTATTACTACTAGTATTTATTATTAGTGACTAATATTTATTATTTATTATTACTACTATTACTACTAGTATCACTAGTACTCAGCTACCTACAAAGCCATCTATCTATCTATCTGCCTGTCTGTCTGTCTGCCTGTCTGTCTGTCTGTCTGTCTGTCTGTCTGTCTATCTATCTATCTATCTATCTATCTATCTATCTATCTATCTATCTATCTATCTATCTATCTATCTATCTATCTATCTATCTATCTATCTATCTATCTATCTATCTATCTATCTATCTATCTATCTATCTATGCCCAACTGCCAGATGGAAACATCACCAGAATACTAACATTTCTGACTCAGGCTGTAGCTAGCTAATGCGTTTACACAGCACGAGGTTTTGTCAGTGTGTGTCCCTACGTACCAAGCCTTGTATTTTCTCTGCCTGTTTTGCCTCTAGTGTATGACCACATTATGTTCTTTGTTTTTGCCCTTTGTCTTTGTGAATCAGATTTGTTTTACATTGCGGACTGCTTATTACAGTTTCTTGGGACCCTGCCAGTTTTCTTGACTCGTTCTGGATTGTTTGCCTTTGGAATATTCTCATTAAATTTCCGCGCATGGAATCTCCCAACTTAAGTCTATTGATATATATTTGATATATTTCTTTATGTTAATCCTAAAATTTGCTTGAACATAAAGCCACATCTGTAAAGCTACAGAAAAATAAAATGACCACAGAACTTTTCTATTACTTTCACTGTAGCTAGTGATCAATCCATACAGTGGCTGTTTCTGTTTGTATAATAAGCAGCCATGTTTTTAATGGGTTAAATTGGGCTCTCTGTGAGTCCTTGCTCTTAAACCTGTAGTGGTTGTAACCAACAAACTTGAGCAAGAAATAACTTTTGATGAATCCATAATATACACCCTTGTGCTGTTTCTATCTGCAGGTTTAATGCTTATGCACTGGTGCAGGACCAGACTGCATGTTAGCTCTATCTTAGTTAAACACCAGATGGCTACCTTAAGTCCAACCGAACCCACAATCAGCACTCAAAGTACATATGTCAACACTTCTGTAAAAGGAAAAAGAAAAAAAAAAAGATTAGTCGGTTCTTAGGTCTGACTTACTGGCAGTCTTTGTGAGTGGGTTTATAGTAGTACACCGGCACATAAGCCTCGAATTTACTTTTGGCAGCCTCGTTTCCATTCTCCGCCATGAACTGAGACACACATAAAGCACACACACACACACACACACAAAACACAGGCTTATACATAATGAATACGCACATCTCATCTGCTGGTATAAACAATAAGATATTTTTGTGTCATTGCACAAAAAAATATGCAGTCAGCAGCAGCGTCAAATAGCACACAAGACACTGAGGCTAGATGATGACTAACATTTTAGTCTGTGAACTAACTGTACACCTGCAGGATGAACATTAGGTGTGGGTAACAAACACAGATCAGTCAGAATAGTGTGCCTGAAAATTTCTCACTAAGATTATTCTATAGTTGCAGACAACAAAAATGAGGTCTGTGAAATGACATCATAATAAACTGATATATCCTTACTCTTAGTTTGTTAGTTATATGACAGCACAAAGGTTGCCATTCATGCAATTAAACATTTTTTGACATTATTTTCCTCATTAAGAGGCAATTAGTGAGGAATAAAAAACAAAACCAAGGCATGATGTTATAGACAAGTAATTAAAGATGTGGTAGTAGATGTCAAGTGGAATTGAACAACAGCAAATTGCAAACATGATGATGTCATATGCTATTGTTTCCATGAGACAATAGGCTGTGTTATGCTATTACATATTTCGGTTGATCGTTTCCTCTGGATTATGTTTATTTTTCAGATACATTTTACTTATAGTATTACAAATCTGTGCATAGCAATTTTTTGTTTATTTATACACTGTATGTGTTATACAAGTGGTTTGAATGGTTATGAATCAGCCTTTCGCCCGATGTGTGCTGGGATAAACTCCAGCAGATCCCTAATTAGAAATAAAGCTGGTATAGAAAATGGATGGATGGATTGTTAGGAATCAAAAATGACTCAAAAATTTGAAAATTTTGTGCAAAAAGAAACAAACAAAACTGAATGAAGTTATGAAGCCAGTACCAGGGCTCAAAGTGAATCATATTTGTGTATCATTACACCCCAATACCTTTTTCTCACTCTTTAGCTAATGAAACAAACAAACAAAAAAGAAACAGCTTATCATGAAAACTTTCCTGTGGCATACAGTTACAAAGCACTGACAATGGAGACTCCTTCCATTGTCCACAAATATATCAACCACATAAATAAACTGATTTAATAAATAACAAGTTTATTCATTATTAGATATAGATAACGTGGCATGGCTACCAAACTACCAAAGTGCCTGTGTGAGCTATTCGTACTAAAAACAGCAGTGCATTAATATAAACCTGCGATTTTCCCTGCAGCTGAAATTCCTGTCAGAGCTCCTGTTAAAGAAAGATAATCAACACCTTCTGACTAATCGGAATTGAGACTTTCGACACTGCTGTGGTATAAGCCCGATAAGATAAAGACATAGCGGTGTTTTCCAGTTACCTGAACTTCCGAGTCCTCCCAGTTGGACAGCAGAGCAGATTTGACCTTTCCGATGTTGGGAATGTTCCGGTGGATGCCGGAACAAATGAGGCAAATAAACACTCCCAAGGAACAGGATCCCCATTCTGGGTCTGAAACAAAACAATAAGAGAGAGGGAAGAGGTTAATGAGACATTGTGTTAAAATAATGTGGTTAAAAATGCCAGATTTTATTGTTTTTTTCAGTATTGTATAGACTAATGCCAATAATGATCGTGAGAGAATGAAACATGGATCAGGCCATGTATAAGTGCTTAGTTAGAATAATTATAGTAACATTTAAGTACAGATTATATACCTATGCTAATTATCCATCTATCCATCCATCCATCCATCCATTTTCTTTAGCGCTTATCCTACACAGGGTCACAGGGAAGCCTATTTCAGGAGATTCAGGGGACAAGGTATGAGGCACCCTGGATGAAGTGCCAAACAAATGCAGGGCACAATCACACACTCACCCAGCACGGACAATTTAGAGATGCCAATTAGCATACAGCACATGCCTTTGGACTTGGGCTTAGGAAACCCTTTAAGGAGAAATCAAGATAAAGCAGTTACTGAAGATGAGCAAACGAACAAACTAATTTTGTTTACAGTATATACTTGCGACCCACTAAGCCACCATGCTAATTAAAAACTATATGTATTATTGTCTACATTTTATAGGTCTTATTATAATCAGTGACCATCTCCATGAGTTTCTTCTGGGTTCCCTGGTTTCTTTACAACTCAACGCAATGAATCAATGTTTATGCAATAAATATAAAAATCCATACTGATTCTAGACAAAAATCCATGATCTAGACTATAGGAATAAAAAGAAACGAAAAAAAAAAAAAAAATAGAAAAAGAAGCTTTCTCTAATTATTATGTCACTCAATTAAAATTAGAACCTAAGGCGCCTAAAGATACATAAAAATGTGGCACAAAGGTGAGTTTTTAGCCCTGTTCAATATCATGAATGGCTAGATGTGTTTCACAAAACTTAACTTCAAAATGCAGTCACAAAACGAGGAAGAGAAACAGATGGGTGTCTTCTAACATCATGTCTATTAAGTAATAAGTAAAAGAAAAAGGAATGAGTCTTTTTGCAAACTTGAAACTTGGAAAGTAGCATTTAGAGTTTCAGAGAGAGAGACAGAGAGAGAGAGAATTTCAGGAATGTGACATTGGTTGTGTAAAAGCACTCTGTAGTTTCACAACCTTCTTGTCCAAGTTTTGGACGACACACAACAATGTTCAGTCTTTCTCCAAGGTGAATGTCCACTCTTTATAGCCACACACTCACACTCTGCTGCTTATCTGGGTTTGGCCACACCTGTGCGTTTTATCTTTCACACTCACTGGTGTGTAAATAAGCCACTAAATTTTTCTTGAAACTTTCTCTCTCTCTCTCTCTCTCTCTCACATACACACACACACACACACACACACACAGTTCTTAGGGCAAAAAAAAATGATGAAATTTTCACTTCCATAAACTCACCGATTTCCTTTTCCACTCTGTGTGGCTTTTACTTACTCATAGGGCAAAATTACATCAGCAAGAAACTACATTTCTGAACAGTTTGTGCTAGAGGAAGGAGAAAAAAAGCAAGCATGGAGCTTTGAAAGTGAAACAAATCTCGAAACAGCTTCCTGCTAGATCAAAATCAGAAGACACTAAAACTGGAGACTCCTTCCGCAAATATCCCAGAAAACGTCAGCATATCGATAATTAGCTTAGACGCAAGTATAACTATCTAAACCATCCAAAATTTACTAACCTATTAGCTTTAGATCATGCACACTGCCTGACTTAATACGTCGTTACCATAGAAATAAAAACATGTTAGCACAAGCGCATTACATCTGACACGATCGCAAGAATTTCGGACCAATCAGAGTCGAGAATTCAACAGCGCTGTCGTGTATGAAGCATTACAAAGCATTTAATAGCGCAACTTTAATTTTTCCACCAAGCAGCAAGCCTCAACTTTGCGTTTTTAAAGAGCTATGTGAGGCTTTATCAGACGTCGTGGTATTTTCTCTTTGGACGTGTCCATTCTTGTAGCAGGGAGCCGCCTGCACCGCGGTGCTAGAGAGAGAGTTTCTAAAGCCTGAGAGAGACAGGAAGTGAGATATGATGTTAAGAAACATATCATCAACCTCAACATACAAAGAAGTGTGAAAAAAAGTATTGCTGAAGAGTCTGAACTTATGGAGGATAGAGGAGAATATAATATCAGCACATTTGTCGTGGAAGGTGCTGATTCGTTTTTTTGTTGTTTTTTTTTTACAATGGCAGATTTTACAAAGTAGCTTGTCTTATATAGGTTCCACAATATTATACCCATAAATAGTTTTAATAAAAAAAACAAAAACCACTGCAGTATGTGTTAGATTGTCATTAACAGACTATGCTATGCTAATGCTGTATGTTGTGGTGTAATGCTGTTACTGCAAAAGAATCCAGTAGGGGTGATTATAGCTTAACATAACATAACACCATACTAAGTGTTATTAGTTAAATAATATTTCTACAGGGCAAGAAGAAAATATTATATCACAATATTGGTGTTGAAAGATTTATAAACTTATAAAAGTTTTAGTTAATTAGTAACACGTGTATTAACTAATTTTTGAAGCATGTAATGTTTAAAAAATATATATTTCACAACACTAAAAAAAACTTTTATTTCTCAAAGAACCGAATACTATAGTGCAGTTTGTAGTATTACTGCGTATTATTTAGTGATATAGCATATAGGCTAGAATGTTCTCTCAGCTGGGTTACCTTGGCAACCAGATTTTCAATTAGAGTACAACTTGATAGCTGGGCACGTGACTACACTTGTGCATGTCCAGCTTAAGGACACCCCCTTTACACGCACACAAAAACGCAGACACACACACACACACACACAAACACACACATACACAAAGTTAAAAGACACGAAACACTCCATGCGGAATCTAACTCACCGGGAGCGCCGCAGTCCGCACAAGTTTCGTTGCCTTGCCGCTTGATGATGTCCCTGAGAGCTCGCGCAGCCCTCTCGTTCACAGCCATGGCGCTACCACGCTCGCGACACTTTTTTTTTTGCGCTGTAGCCGCGCCCGAACTGCACCTGGGAGTGCGCGCGCAAACACACACACACACACACACACACACACGCACGTCCTTACAAGTCGTAACAGGTACAAAGCGGCGAAACAGATAACGCGCAGTAATCCAACCGGTGTCCCTAAAACACGACTGAACAAACCAACGTAAAGGAAAAAAAAAAACAAGTAAACAAGTTGTTCTTGGGAAAGAAAAAAAAAACGTTCTGGTAGTTCTTAGGTAACGTTAACGGAGGTGAGAAAGTAACGCGCAGGTGGGGAAAGAGCGCGAGCTGCGCGCGAGCCCCGCCAAATAGGGAGTGTTTGTTTAAAGAGGGAGTGTATTTGGACGATTCGAACACTCGGAAGTGAGACACACACACACACATAACCACAGAGAGAGAGGGTGTGAGAGAGAGAGAGAGAGCGCGCGCACGCGCTACCGGGTTGTGTTCTAACTTGCTGGTTCTCGTAAACAGAAACGCGCATGCAGAACCGAGAAGCGCGCGCATTACACCGACAGTGCTGTTGCAGCACTTGTGTGACGCTTACACTAACACAGTTCCTAGAGTGTAAAAAAAAGTGTTCGAATTCTTAAGGGGAAAAAACAGAAGGGAAAGACAGTTGCACGTTTTGCTGAGTTTGACGGGAGATAAAAATGACACTAGTTCGAAAGTTTGCACCCCCCCCCCCCTGAAGCTGAGTGCGCTAGCCTATAAATATTCTCCTATAACTTGTGTGCCCTATTTCATATATTTCCGAACCGCTTACCTTTGGAACCAGCTGAGTCATATAACTTTTTTTTTTTCTTTTCCAAAGCTATTTCCACTCCCCAAACGACCCCCCCTACCCCAACCCCCCACCCCACCACCACCACCACCACCTCCAACCCGCCTTGTTCCCAATTGAGAAGCCACTGGGGATGCAAACTTTTGCACTCAAGTGTACTTATGTAACTGTTATTCTGTATTTAGTCCTCTACTGCTCTCAAACTACTACATATTACCTATTCAGGAATCAGACAGGATAGAAACAACAACAATTATTATTATCATTATTATTATTATTATTATGAGCAGTAGCTGTAGCAGTAGTAGTACTTACCACTAGATGGCAGCAGATCATCAGATGAACACAGTACGGTCGTCACTACAAAAATTTTCATATCACTATTAAACAAAGCATCACAGTTCCCACTAGCTAAACAACACAAAGCTAATGAATAAATACATAAAAAATAATCGTGACAGTGCATAACTTCAAAAAACCATCAGCTCATAATTTTCTAAAGTTTTGCATTTTTCCCCCTAGTTTAATCTTCTTTCAACAGCATATTGGTCTATTTTTACTTTCTACATATTACCCACGATGCAAACCTGTTGATATGGGGCACCAGAGGAATTTATGCTGAGTTAATTTTAAAACTCGTAACTCGTAATTTCCGATCTCAGACTAGGAAACTTGAGACTGGACTTGGAAATCCTGCTCTGAAACACAACAACATGGCTGTTCACAGCGTTAACAGTAAACAAAGGAGCACTTTAAGTATGCTGTATCTATAAATCTATAACACTGACTGTAGAATTCACTGGTTTGAGGAGAAAAATATAGAATTTTAATAACAAGTTATGAATTTCCACTTCTGAGTTGAAAAAAGCGTTTTCACTTTCATTTCATTTTCATTTTCACCTCTAGTCAGTCCAGCTTAGTCTCTCACCTCCTCATATATACATATAGATCAGCTTCCAAAGCTTCAGGCTAATACCATTGTGCTCGGCATTAGTAACTAGATGAGATATGGCTGCACAAATATCTCCATTACCTTTAGACTGGATTTCTTATTAGCATGATCGAGAAACTAAGCGCTCGCTTGGTTATTGTTTGTTTTAATAGTAAAACCTGAGCTTTATGTTATATTTTTTGCTTCAGTTGTAAACGCACTAACCGAGAAATGTCACCCAATGACGTCAGCACTAACTCAGAAGATTACTGAGAAAACAGCCCATATCTAAGTGTGTTTCAGAGTGGAAGTTTCCTGTAAGTTTTAAACTAGTCTATGTACCTAATATAATGTCACGTTAGTGTGCATTATGTATGCAAACAATTGTGTCCTTATCTGAGTACTTTATATTTATAGCTCTTGGGTTGTTCTTCCATAGATAAAAGCCGACAGTTGCTCCCTTGAGTGTGAGGAACAGTGAAAACTTTGAATAAAGTCTGAAATAACTCACTGGAAAACACTGAGAAAGATTAAAAAAAAAAAGAAGAAAAAAAAGCATAAAGAAAGACAGTGACTCAAACAGAAGCGCCTTTTATCTCTGAGCCACGGGGCATCATTACAAATAAACATACCTGTATTAATTTATAAGACATGAAAGCGACACTGACAGTCAGTGCCATTTGGTCGCGCAGAGACCAAAACTACAAGGAATGGATGCAGGAACCCCGGTAACGGCGTCTCCATAGCAACTCTAAATGATGCAGCCTCCCTTGGCAGCGTCAGTGCAGTCTCTCTCCAAAAGGAACCGAGAGGAAAAACAATTCTCAATTGCAATTATTCGTGTGCAATAAGCAATGAGAGAATTGGGAAGGATGTACTGCTTTCATTTGTGCATCTCAGTGTGTGTGAGTGTGTGTGTGTGTGTTTGTGGGAAAGAAAGGGGGTAAGAGCAAAAAGAGTGCAGTAATGCCATTGGCCATTGTTCAACGTCAGCCAGAGGAGTTGATCCTGACTGACTGAAATGAACTGAACGAGCGAATAAATAATGAAATGTCGGCATCAGCTCTGCGTGTCATTTGTATGCAAATAGACGGTGACATTTTAAAGCTCTGCAGGCATGGCAGATATATAATGGCGCTTAGGATGGCCATTAGTGGAAATGGCCTTTTAGGATGCTTATGTCACATACGCCTTCCTTCATGCTCAACCTTCCGTTCGATTCAACAAATATTTGTGGAAGATTAAATGTAAAGCAGTTGTACGGACCGAAATTAAATGTACACCATTTCCCACTTTCTGTAAATGTAGTCGACCAGCCAGCTAGGGGTATGATTATGTGGTCTAAAAATATCACTGTATTAATACTCCATTTAATGACACTGAAAATGAAAGGAAAATCTCGCTATATCTTTGTACAAGAGTTTCTTTATACGTCTTTATATATAACATCAAGCAAAAATCGATTCAATTACTTAATTCTACCATTTTTTAGAAAGAACTTAGATCTCTAAAATCTCTTTGGAGAATGCTGTCAGTGGTTATTATGTTGACACAGAATGTTAAGACAGAGTGACTGTGAAGGAAAGCAAAAGGTAGTGCCAAAGGGTTAAGAAGAAAAAAAGAAAAAGAAAAAAAAAGGGTGCCTTTGTCAGCAATAGCAAGTGAATTTGATTAACAACATCACACACACACACACACACACACATCAATGTGGATCATAACCACAACCAAAGAGCAGTGTTTTCTGCAGTCTGGATCAAATAAATTTTACAGTAAAATAATTTTTAAAGTGAATCCAGTGGAAAGAGTGAAATTTCTAGAGAATCACAATTAAAAAAATCAAATAACTGATAAATAACATCTTCACTGTCTAAATTTATTTTGTCTAATTTTACACCTAAAATATGACTAATGAATGTAGCTCTAACAACACAAAACAAATCAGGTTTGTGTCATCATTTAGAGAAAAGTATTTTTAAAGTATTAAAAATAATAATAATAAAATTAAGTGCTGAGGAAGAAAGCAACTGCAATAAAATGTCTTGTTAGAATTATTATTATTATTATTATTATTATATTTTCCAATTTATTAGGAACTCATTGCTCATTCATGCTGTTATCCAAATAGCCAATAATGTGGCATATATGTCAAGCAGATCACATCCATCCATCCATCCAACCCATCTATCCAACCATCCATCCCTCCATCATCCAATCCATCCATCCATCCATCCATTCACCCGCCCACCCACCCACCCATCCACCCATCCACCCATCCATTTTCTGTACCTTTTATCCTACACAGGCTCACGGGGAACCTGGAGTCTATCCTCTAGGAGTCTATCCCAAGGCACAAGGCAGGTGACACCCTGGACAGAGCGCCACCCCATTGCAGGGAACAATCACACAGCTTCATACACCCATTCACACACTAGAGACAGTTTAGAGATGCCAATCAGCCTATAACACATGTCTTTGGACTGGAGAAGGAAACCAGAGAACCTGGAGTAAACCCCCAATGCACAGGGATAACATGCAAACTTGTTTGTTGGTGCAAGATGGGCTTCAGAAACTGTTGGTCTCCAGGAATTTTTACAGACAACAGTCTCTAGACTGACAGAATGAAAAAACCCAAAGCCTTGTTGATGACAGAAGAGCAATTCAGATAACTCAGATAACAACTCCTTACAACTGTGTTGAGCAGAAAAGCATATCAGTATACGCTGAATCCTGAGGCAGATAAGCATCATCAAAAGACCACATCAAATCCCACTATTAATATGTTGTTAATATATTATATCGTCTGAAGTGGGAAAAGTGTGTACGGTTTATTTTTGGCAAAACTATTCCTTTAATAGGTTTATCTCAAACTGTGCCTCACTGTTAATCATACCAACACCACGCCCATTCATAATGCCACACTGACGTTAAGTGAGTGCAAAATGAAGACGGCAGCCAGGAGCTAAGCATCCATCTCCTTTCCTCACAAAAAGCAGGCTCGGAGATTGACCGCTCTCTCATCATAATCCGTTTTCAGCTGCAGTTGGACGCTGAATACAAACCCATAATTAATGGCCTTACGTCGCTTTGTCGGTGAGGTCCACCGAATCAAATATGAGGACACTAACAGGTCAGACCACAAGGATCCCATGTGTGCTGGCAGGTCGACATGAAAATCGAGACCTCCTTTGTCAGCGTATTATGAATTGCCTCAATTATTCCATGTCATTTTTGGATAATCTGCAAAGATTACAAGAAATAATTGGCCGAACGTAACAGTCACTTAATTGCCTCATTAACCTCTGGGAAGGAGTGTGGACAAGATACGTGTCGGCACCGAGAAGTCAAAATTTCACAAATACATGAAAAAACCATATCGTCCTAAGAATACCTTTTAAGACATAATTGCAATATAGTTTTTTTTTTTTATCAGATCCACAATGCAAAAAGAAAAGTGTGGAAAGTGAAATGTCATTTATTTTAACCTTTTTCCAACTTAGCAACAGAAAACTCTACAATAACACAAATTTTTACTGTATAGCAATGTAGCTCTAAATATGATTTATTTACCTGATTTGAAGTTCACTATATATTGTATGTACATTATGTTCAGTTTAAAATACATAGAGTGTATCCTATTGCAGCTATAGTCACTTTTTGGTGTTTGTTTATTATTAGAAAAATCACTGGTAGCATTATTCCACCACCAACATCATCAGCATCACCAATAACAGCAATAATAATAGTAAGAGCGATCCAACCAGAAGACTCTCATCGTCATTATTATTATTATTATTATTATTATTATTATTATTATTAATAATAATAATAATAATAATAATAATAATAATAATAATAATAATTTATGTATTTTAGTTTTTTATTATTTATATATATATATTTTTTAATCATTTTTTTATTATTGATTTTGTAGCCTGATACGCAATAAACCCAGACCTTGGCATGGTGTCCCCGAAAGTTGGTCAAAATAATGTGGCACTCTTTACACATATCTCTGGCCTCGCTATACAGTGACTGTAAAGCTGATGGAAAAATTGATTGTGATCTCTGGGGATTATTCTATACAATATTGTAGCTTTATTATGCCATGTTGTTCAATTTCCTGAGCTACACGGATTTGCCACTCTAAGCAAAATTCTATCACAATTTCAAAAACATGCTCAAAACTTTCTAAAGCCTAGCAAAAGTCAAAAAGAAATGGATTTCTGTCTTCTTTTTTTAAGTCAGCTAGCTAGAATTACCAGTTACCATTGTAAAAAATGACACTGGTTAATTGAGGTAAGATAGCTAGCTGAAAATAGATGTGCACAAAAAATGGCTAAATCTATAATATTCATGAGTTCCTTGAATTAGCATTTAGTGAAGACACTTCTGTGAATCTATGATTATTATTAAACAAAGTAATTTGGAATTTGTTGTTCTTAAAGTAGGGGCAGCACGGTGGCTTAGTGGTTCGCACTGTTGCCTCACAGCAACAGGGTTCGAACCTTAGGGTCGAACAGGCTGGGGCCTTTCTGTGTGGAGTTTGCATGTTCTCCCCGTGCCTGCGTGGGTTTACTCTGGGTACTCTGGTTTCCCACTGTCCAAAAACATGTACATTAGGTTGATTGGTAATTCTAAATTGCCCATAGGAGTGAGTGTCTGTGGTTGTTCGTCTATATGTGGCCCTGTGATGGACTGGCAACCTGTCCAGGGTGTACCCCTGCCTTTCACCCTATGTGTGCTGGGATAGGCAGCAGACCCCCGTGACCCTAATTAGGAATAAGCGGGTATAGACAATGAATGAATGTTCTGAAAGTGAATTCATTCAATTTATGAAATCAAACACATGTATTCGCATGAATGGCCTTCGAAGCAGCTGAGCACATAAATATTTTCTAAAAGGGTGTTATATAATGTTCTCAGCTATCATTTAGAGAGAGGATATATTCATTACAGATTAAAAGTCATGGTCCAAAATTGTGACGATGATGGCATCATCGTTCTTATTGAGCTTTATGGTTTGGAGGGATTTGGTGCCCGGGCTGCTAAATTGAAGCGTAAAACTGCCATGTCAAACAGAGACTCCCAGGACAAGAAGCATGGATTAGCATCACGCAGACTGAGACATAGCGGATTAGCCGTGTGAGATCATGCTGTGAAGTCGTTCTGACTGTCATATGCTTTTCTGCTAGACTGACACTGAAGGAATGGTCTGTCGGAGGGCAGTGTCACGGTGCTGTGATTTGGGGAAAAAAAAGGCTTTTTCATGCTAAATTGCTAAAATCTTTGCACCTTCTCGTGTTTTTGAAATCCCAGTCAGGAGTTCTACATACAGCATACAGTAGAGTTGCCACATCAGGCAAATCCCCTATGGTTTACTATCTGTGCCTTCCAAGAGTTCACATGGTCGACCGGGGGATTTTGGTCATGTCATTTAACAGAATAACTTGACTTATTGAAAAGTCCAGCATTATCTAACCAGGTTGCCTACAAATCCAAAAAGGAGCAGCACCCTTAAGTACAGTACTTATCACACCACACATTGTACCATGCTCCTTTTGATCATTTAGCACTGCTCGATTGATCCCACCATCTCTCAGGATACAAGTAAGACATGTATCAAGACTTTTCAATGTTCTGGCACCCTATAAGCCTGAACAGCTGAGTCATCTAAAGACCTACCTCGTCCTGAAGTACTTAAAAACTGAACTTGGTATTGTATAACTTGGTATGGTATTCTTAGTCCTAGTGAACCAATACTGATGTATTTATTGATAGAGACTTCAAAGTGCTTCTGTAAGTCAATCTGGATAAGGACATCTACCAAATGCCAAAAATGTAAGAGCCAACAGCCGGATTGAGCCATAGTGACACCAGTTCTGATGTGTTTTAATGTCACATGAGAAAGTTTGCAATCATTGGATACTCAATTTTCAAGACTATTGTAAAACAAGCAAGCTACAGTAGTCTATGAAAAGTTTCCCAGTCAACGTTTGATGAGCATCAATGACAATAGAGTTACATCCATTCAGCTAATTACAACAAGGTCATCTCTACTATTAAATTTTATTTACATCTACATGATTTGTAGGGAAATGGTAGCGTTTGTGGAGATAACTTCCCTTGAAAAAACTGCACCTGTGATTTACCCTATGAGCAAGGTTATCAGAGACACCTACAATACCATTTTCATCAACTATAAAACACAAGCTGAAATGAGATAAGAAGATTTCAGGCGTAGGTTTTGGTAGCACTTTCCAAGGTCATCAATAATTCTTATATATGTTCATGTGTGTGTAAGAGAGAGTCTGTCACTGATGAGAGATTTGGAATAAGTATATGTGCATACTGATGACTGTTTATCATATATTACCCTTTCTCAGGTTATTCACCATCCTTCAAAGCAAGATTTTTGAAGGTCTTAGTAAACACACATACTTATTAAGTAATTAACTAGTAGGTTACAGCTTGAGTGGGAAAAAATGGAACCGTGGTAAGGAATAAATTCAGTGTTTCTCAAAGTCTCAGTGTGATTTGCATTTGTTGTCTGTTTGTGTCTTCATCGTTCTCTTCCTCGTATCTCGGCACCGTTTTTGCCGGCAATTATACGTCGATGATATACTACTCCATTATCTAAAGGTCAGAGAGTCAAACTGGTGGGTTAGATTTTAATTTGCTTCAGGTGCTTCTTTTGCTCTGTCCATAATTCATGAACACTTCTAAAAATTTTGGATGGATTGCTGCCTGCTTGGGTATAATAGGTTGAAAGGTGTCTGGCATTTTGGCAACATGTTGCCTCTTAACATTTAGATTTCATCTCAAACACAATTTTTCTTTCTCAAACCTGAGGATGTCTGTGCAGTGGTGTGGACCGATTCAAATCAAATGAAGTGAATGAAATGAAGTGACACCATTTGGCACACTGTCCAAACATTATGCAATAAACACGAATAGACGCATGCTGCTTCGCCCTGACTTTCTGTTGTTGGTGTTTCATTGGAGAATTCGGTTTGAGGACTTCAATGAGATTTCTCTTCCTGTAAGGAAAGATATGACCAGGAAATGTCAACACATATATCTACAATACCCATTTGCTTTGGTTCACTGAGTACCTGTGGTACAACAATGGCAGGCATTTAACTAAGCATCCAGGCCAAGATCAAAATACTGACCAAGGCATGACCTGGTTTTGGCAGACTTGTCAGATGTTTTAATTATGTTGGATAGCCATTTGTCACTCTGCCCTGGAATAAAATTGCCTTGGGTAGATATCATTTGGAAAAATAACAGTTTGGGCAGGCTCCTAGTGAAATCAAATAAGTTATAAAGCATGATCGAGGTGGAAATAGTCAGTCCAATCGATCAACCCTGACATTTCAACATGTCTTCATGAAACATGATTGGTCAGCAAGGTTAGAGCCCTTGGAGGACTTCCATGATCAGCATAGAGTTCATAGATGTCAGGAGCAAGGGTTGACCTGAAGAATTGATTCAATTTACTTTTTTTCCACTCAAAATAGTTGCCAGATCCTCCATTTGTGCACAGGATTACAATATGGGCAACACAACTTTATTACACTACTTAGAAATCTGCTATTAGTCTGTACACTGACCACGTCCAAGTTTGTTCTTGATTAGAATAGCAGCTTAAGTGGCCATATGTATGATATAGGTGATAGCCTACAGTAGACTATGGGTATTTGAACGTGTGTGTTGGTCAAGCTATATAAAATTCCTTGCTTAAAGGTCAAGGGTCAAGGTAAGCAACTAACATGACTGAAAGGTCACAGCAATTACCTTTTAATGCTTAATTAGTGATTAGATTCAGTCTATAAATAAAACCCATCATTAAAATTGGTTTTGTTTTGTAGTGCCAATTCATGTTAGCACTTGTGACTATACATTTAAAACAGATTTAACTTAAAGCTGGGAATAAATACATACTTCTTTGTCTGTAGTAGCCATAATGTATAGAAAAGTGCTGAACTAAGACCAGATTCGTATGTATTCTCCGCATGCTCTGGTCGATCTGATGAAATCTTTGACCTTGTATTACCTGGATCAGGATGTTAAAGGTTTTGGTTAAGGCTCTGTAAGCCAGGAAATCTGCAGAAGCTGCACACTAAGCTGACTGTGCACTAAAATATTCGAAAGTTAATGCCACAATCAATTCTCTACAAATGTCAGACCAGGTACACTGCCAAGTGTGTTAGTGAGATCAGCACTAGAGAAACCACAATGTCATTCCTGAATGGAATTTTAAGCCCCCAGATCATCTGATTTTCACTATGACAGCTCCACAAGCAACTTAATGAGTTGTTAGAATTTGTAATGTATAATTTTGTACATTTATTGTGGCCTCTTGGTGATCAGAGGTGGTTACAAATTTGAGGTTTAGGTTTGATTATAGGTTTAGGTGATGGGTTGGATTATAGAGGTGAAAATACACTCAATAGAGATCCAAGACCAAATAAATGGTGTTATCCTGACATACAGCAAAAGACTGAACAAATGTTCACACCTATAGGTTCATTTTTGGTGGTTGAATGGTGGTTGATTAAGGCTACTGCATGTAAACAAACCAAAATGCAAAGAAGTGGGGATTGAAGGGCTGATGTGTCCTCAAATGTGTCCCCAGAGTCAGGGAAAAGAAAAAACGTAAGCAAACCTTTACAAATGTGAGCAGAAATCACACAAAATCACCCAAGCATGGAGAATATTGTAACATCGTCAGCGGCAATTCCGCCGCCCAACTGCCAGAGGGAAACGACACCAGAATACTAACATTTCCAGCTCATGCTACCGCTATATAGGGAGCTAATGCATTTACACAACACAAAGTATTGTCAAGGTGTTTGCCGGCACACCAAGCCTTGTATTTCCTCTGTGATGCGGATTTGTTTGCATTGCGGACTGATTATTACGGTTTCTACGGACTTTGCCTGTTTTCTTGACTCTGTTTTGCCTAGTGTTTTGGATTGTTTGCCTTTGGAATATTCTCATTAAACTTCTGCACATGGAATCTATCTGACTCTTTGCTACAAATACACCGCTGGGGCTCAAGAAATAAACTGCTAGAGTATTATATATATTTAAAAAATATATATATATAACATATGCATATAGCATATGACATCCATTGTTTATTTGTAGCTTTTTTCATCAGCCAAAATATCCAGAATGTGTGTGTGTGTGTGTGTGGGTGTGGGTATGTAGGTCTACAGCTCTGTCTTTTGGCTCAGTTTTTATTGTGTAGCCTTGTTCATCAGTCAAAATATCCAGAATGTGTCGTACTTATGTAATACTACAACTCTGTACTTTGGCTTAGTATGTGCCTCATGGTTGGTTTAGCAGCTGTAAAATAAACAAACAAACAAACAAACAAATAAATAAATAATGAAATAATAAAATAAATAAATAAATTGTTACACAACCAAAGTGGAAAAACACATCATGATTCGAATCAAATGGACTAAGAGCTACATATGTCAAAAAAAAAAAAAAACCCAAACAAACGAACAAAAAAAAAACCCCACCACTTTCAGTCTGATCCGCCTATCTGTATTTTGTTATTCATAACTAATAAGAACAACCAAAATGAACACAAATCAGGTCTATGACCACGATCAGAGTTCATTATAGACATATAGTTCCCTACGGTCCATAAAGTCGACACTATCAGTAGTCACAGTAGGGGTTAATTCTGTTAACTCTGTTCAAATTTTCTCAGTACTGAACCAGTAATTCAGCGCTGGAGTTCATACAGTACTGCAAGCATTAATTAAACACTGCAAGAACTAATTCAACACTGCAGGATTTCATTCAGCATGGGGACGAGCTCAAATTATTACCTGTCATTTTAAATAGGTAAATTGTTGCTCATTATCACTATAAGGTAATTAGCACACAGAGCTTTGGGGGAATCCCTGTCGCCGTTTTATGATATCCCAATAGCTCACGTGACAAGATTGTTACTCATAGAGACCCCAGGGATCGACTCGACATAACTGTGGACTTCAGCTGTGGAGAAGCAGAACCTCAGAGAGCACTTAGTTGTCATTAAAAAAAAAAAATTCACTAATTAGCACCACATTACTAAAGCCTGTTGTGTCGGTGTGCTTGAAAAAAAAAAAGCTTGAACATGCACAGGTGCCAACATCTGGATTAACTGTCGCGTTAGATGCATTTGTAAGGAGCTAATTTTACACCACACTATCTTTATTCAATTCAATTCAATGGATAATGTCACGAAGCAGCTTTATAGAAATATATAAAAAATATATCAGTTCAGGTTATACATTTTAGAAGTATAAATCTTTCATTTTATTCCTAATGAGCAAACCAGAGGTGAGGGTGGTGAGGAAAAACTCCCTGTGATGATATGAGGAAGAAACCTTGAAAGGAGCCAGACTATGTTCAAAAACATGCAGGAAAATTGTTCTAATTTTAACATAAAGGTAAAAAATATGATGTAATATTAAGGTAAATCTCAGTATAACAAGACTGACTGTCTCTTCTGTCAAAAGTAAAGGAGTTCTTGAATCTTCTTCTTCTTCTTCTTCTTCTTCTTCTTCTTCTTCTTATTATTATTATACCACTCACAACAGACACCTGTTGTTTTCTTACTATTGTTTGTTGTACAGTTGGGAAAAAAATAAAAAAATAAAAAAAATAAATAATAATAATAATAATAATAATAAAAGATTTGGCTAAATGTCAAACAAGACATATGAGACATGAGGTATCACACGATCAATTAGTCTACAAATAAATAAATAAATAAATAAATAAATAAATAAAATTGAAAGTGAATATTTAATATTGCTTTAAACACAATCAGTCCATGAATATTGAATTAAAATAGCCTTTTTTTCATAAATGAATGGAAATATTCCAGCTCATCTCTAGCACCTTCCTTGATACCACATCATTCTGGAGAACTGAGTGATACAATATGTGCTGTGTTGTTATTTGATAGATAAGGTGAGTGCTTGTAATAGCCCTTAGTTCTCATTTTTTCCTGTATGCTATTGTGATTATGTGATTTCACCAGAAGGCTGAGATGAAAAGCGAGAGAAACAGCAGGACTGATGGTGTCAGCTTTGGGTCAATACCAGAATTTATACAGAGTAAAGTAAGACAAATGATATGTGTGTGTGTGTGTGTGTATATATATATACCACAAGCAAATGAAAGCCATGATGCATTGCAGACTAAATCTTTAGCAGCATTGGAATTCATTTTATATTCATAGGAAATGATTTGAACGATCACAGAGCGCCAAATAAAAATAACGGCATGTTTTACACTTTTAGTTCAGTAGTGAATAAAGGTGTGCGCATGTCATGGTAGAAAACGGTAGATTTTTACCAGAAAAGAAAAAATAATCACTGTGAAACTAATACTTTTTTTTTTTTGGAATATAAAAGACCCTCGGCGGAGGAGGATGGGATCATTTTTTATATAATCTTCCACCTCAGCCTGACACGTTCACATAATGACTCATCATGCCAACACTAACTGCAAGCTACATTCATATTGCCACCAGGCTCGATGTTTTAAATATATTTCCCATTACAGTGAATATTCTCAGCATTCTCATAATTTCTTCCTGCCATTTGGGTTAAAATAAAATAACAGGTAAGAGAAGAGATATAATAAACAAATGATTCAAAACGGGAATATACTGCACACTGTGTATACAAGACAAAAAGCAAAATCTAGATGTTCCAGATCGTCCAGATGTGCAGTTCATTCTAAATATATTTGATATGATTTCAATTTTTTTTTTTTCTTTGATGATTTCTAATGATTTTAGAAACCAAAATAGCACCAAAAGATTGGTGCTATTTTGGTTCTAAAATATATCTATTTGGCCCATGTAAACCTTAAAAACTTCCACCCTTTTCTTCCACATTTATTAAATCTATCCATTAAAATGTTTCAATCCGTCATTTTTAAAAGTCAGGCTTCTTTTTTGACAAGCTTCAGATTTTTTTTTCTTTGTTTGTTTGTTCAAGCTTCTAACTGGACGAGGACTAAATATCTAAACAAACAAAATGTCAAACAATTTCATATGCATTATCTATATATTACATCAACACTTCTATATATAGGAAGTTAATATTCAGGGTGCTAATATTCCTGTTCATTTTTAGGGTTGTACTTTCAAAGCCATTTTAGATTTCAAAGACTTCTTTTCTTCTTCAGAGGATCTTTAGGAAATCTGGATGATGATGTTATTTTATTTTTATTTATTTATTTATTCATTGGCTTGGAGGCTTAAGGTCCTTGTCCTAAGCTTTTTGGTGCCAGGGCTTCAACCCTGATCTTCCAATAAACAACCCAGACCCTTAATCACCTGAGCCACCACTTCCCGAAAATAGAATTGTTTGGTGGAGGTTGAGCTTCCCATTTCAGATATTTCAAATAATCCAACCTGTGTTCAGGTTGAGTGAATAAATTATATCGCACATTTTTGCACATGCTGTTGATGGTGCAAATATGCAAATAAGAACATTAAGCCTTGATTCTGAAATGATATTCTGCTCAATACGGTTATAAAGTGTAATCATTTGAGTTACCACAGCCTTCCTGTCAGCTCCAAACAACTTGGCCACTCTCCTTTGACCTCTCTCATCACTGATGCACACTCCTGCATGTATGCGTTTGCAGGAAGAAACACTTACCTGAAGTGATAAGCACTTGAAACTCTCTATATAGCACTTAACACACACGCAAACATATGAGCTCAGGAAATTATTGAGAAAGCAATATGATGAGCATCTTTGAGGAATAACACTAGTATCAGTTCAACATTTCTGCTCACTGGATGTTTTTTGTTTTACGCACAACTCAGCGTCAGTGGCATGAAATGTTGGCAAAAATGATGGCAAAAATATATTCTAAAATTCTATGTGACATGAAGTGCAGATACTTCACTTGTATCTACATGACTTTATGTATGAAACCGCTGCCATGTGATTGGTTGAATGGTTGACTACATGAACATGAAGTTATCCTATTAAAGTGGCCGTATCTGGATACGGTATTTATCCATCTTGTGGATGAAGTCCTCCATTAAGGTGTTCAATAGAATGGTGGGAAGATTCAATCTACATCAGAAGACATTGAGGAAAAAAAAATAAAGAAGAAAATGAAACTGAAGTGCTGAGCATGACATTTAATTTAAAGGAATAAATACAGCAGATCCAGACCACAAGAAAATTGAATTAGCTTAAAATTAGCCATGGAAAGTAATAGGTTTGGAGATGATAATATAATTTTTAATTACATGTAATAAATTAGCCCCCAAAGCAAGTCTATAGTGTATTATCAAAACATCTTTTGAAATTGAGTGGTTAGTGGAAGACAAATAATATTCAAGAGCTGGCCTGCCTGTCGTAATGCAACAGTAATGCAAAGTCGCGGTCTCTATTAACCACGATGAAATTGGCTTTAAGAAATTGGATTTCCCCCTCCAGAACAAGCAGGGTTGAGCTCTCCAGCTCGAATTCTTTCCACTAACACAAACCCTGAATCAATACTTATCCAATCACTGTTGTCCCATTGACTTTTTAAGTAGGTAAAGAAATGTAGATGAGACGAGACTATTATTAGACAGGAAGCTGGTTGCTCAGAGACCGAACACGATCGTGTGAGTGTTGTTGTTGTTTTTTTTTAAGCCTTAATTCAGCAGTTCACTTTAAAGACTGGAACACAACAAACATGCAAATGGCTCCCAGGAATAGAGTTGTACCTCTACAAACAACCGAGAGAAACCAAAGAAACTAACCAAAAATACTATTCATGATATTCCTGATAGATATACACTAAAACACGGTCTACTAGTTAGCCCACTGAGAATTCCTCCACAAAAACATATACACTAAAACATGGCCTACTAGCTAACCCACTGAGAATTCCTCCACAAAAAAATAGACCCACAAACAGTAAGTGGATCATTATAATTTTGCTTAACTAATCTCCTGAGCCTGTCCAGGCCACGGGTCAATTCAATTTCACTTCAGCGAATTAAGAGAGATTGAATTAAGCAAATGAAGTCATTCATCTAAAAAATGTCATGGGTGATTTCAGATGAGAAATTAGTTTAGCCCATCGGTATGCAAATATAAAAGTAACCTTTCAATTTTGACGAAGGGTAAAAATATAAATTAGTGCTCTAATGGGTGATCTCTGATTCCTAGACTTGACACAAGACATATATATGTAGCAATAAATTAGCACAAATTCAGAATAGCAGATTCTAAAAAGACCTGTTCAGGCTGAATTAACATATTTGAGAGAATGAATAATGGACAAGGATTCATGTGAAAACTCAGAACATCCTTCGTGTGATGCGCTGGAGATAGATCAAAGTTCACTGTCGTTAAGGATGTATGATTTGTTTAATAAAGAAATGAGAGGAAACATGGCAGAGGAGGCTTCCAGAGTGAAGATAGACATGTATGATGTGGAAAGATTTATTTATTTATTTATTTATTTAGTTTGTTTATTTGTGTGTTTATTTATTTGCTTGTTTGTTTGTTTTACGATTATTATTGTATAAGTTCTCACAAAAACCTCTATAAAAATAAAACAAAATAAGTGAATAAACAAAAAAATTAATTAAACAAATTAATAGGTGAATAAATATTATTTATTTATTTATTTATTTATTTATTTATTTTTATCATCAATAATAATAATAATAATAATAATAATAATAATAATAATAATAATAATAATAATAATGCATTATAATGTGGTTCATTTTGTGGAGTGAGTTAATATTCATGTCGAATTTTTAATGTCTTTTTTTTTTTACTAATTATAGTTTTGGTTTGTGTTATTTTCTCATTTTCCTTTTCACAATATCTACACTATAAGGCTCTAGGTTCTTCCCTAAACTGCCACAAAGTTGTAAACACACAGTTGTATAGAATGTCTTTGTATGCAGTAGTGTTACAGTAGTGTTTCCCTTCAAAAAACTACAAACTTGTCTGACAGTGTGCACACACAGAGCTCCATGAAGACATGGTGTATTAAGGTTGAAGTGACTCTGACTCAATCTCACTGAACACCTTTGGGATGAACCAGAACACTGACTGCACCCCATGACCTTCTCACCCAAAATCACTGTTGCTCTTATAGCTGAATGATCACAAATCCCCAAAGCCACAATCCAACATCTGGAAATCCTTCTCAGAAGAGAGGAGCAGTAAAGGTGAATAAATCCGGAATGAGATCCTGTAATTTTCTGGACTGTTCAGCAAGCACATATGGGTGTGATCGTCAGGGGTGCACAAACTTTTGGCCATATAGTGTATGTTATGTACTACTGAGGCGGACACTGTCCTTACTGCTTGCTGTGTATCAAATGTAATTTGCACCATACAGTACATGCCTGAGTGTTATTTTATATGTCCAGCGCAGACATTTAAGGCATAATGCATCTATTTTATTTGACAGCATCAACTATTCTTGTTATATGGTTTGAGGCTTTTTTTGACAACTGTGCGTGTCTGAAGGAACCCTCAGGCACACTCCCACTTCTCCCTCAGCAGCTGGTATCTTGGCTCATTAGTGTCCAGGATCGTGATGATGAGGCAGAGGACAGATGTTTGGGTCACAGCGTCTAGCTGTGTCCAAGCTGTAAAGCCACATGGAGACAACTGCTGAGAAACATCTTCACCAAATGATATGTAAGGAATAAGGAATAAAGCACAGCGGACATGCTGTTATAGGGAATCGATCAGTAAAGAGGGTGGTGTGATACATCCTCAGTTACAGTTGCACTGAAAAATGGCTTTTAACAATTGATGTAGATATTGATATGATAAATCCTGAGTTATCTATCTTGTATCACGTTTTACACTGTTCATAATTTACCTGGGGTTAACAATTAATCCTGGTTAAGATAAATAAATAAATAAATAAATAAATAAATAGTCCTCACTGTAAACATTGTTCTTTCTTATTCTCTCTCTTTTTCTAATTAACGTATTAGAACTGGAAGCTGAAACTACTGTCAGAGCTGCTGTTATAGAAAATCAATCAACAAATTCTATCTTATCAGAACTGAGCATTCAACAGCAGTGCAATATCAATTTCTTTAATATTAACAGATGCAGCCTGTCTCCGTTTCATTCAGGCTTTGTGTCTAAATGAGCAATGAGCAATTAGAATCAGAATAATTGTCTAATGTGAAAAGGCTGACGGTTGGATCTCACAGCTCCACTGCGGCACATAAATAGAAGACTAAAAAGTGAGGAAAATTTGTTGGTGTATTAGAATGAATCCCGGTGTGTTTGTGGAACATAAGCAAATCGCTCACACGAGCCAGTGCCAACCGGCGCGTGAAGAACGCTTGTTCTCACTGGTTCAGCTCTCGACTGCTGGCACCGGGTTCGCCCACACGTTAAACAACAAAGAATACAGAACACAAGCTCATGGCAGAGAGAAAGAGAGAGAGAGAGAGACACGGAAAGAACCGGAATGAAATGAAACAGGCTGTCAGTGCTGCGTGCCACATACATCAAACTAACAGGAAGACAGTGTGTGCCTGTTGTTCTGTCTTGGCTCCGGTATACTCACGGGTGCTTTCATGTGTGCTTGCGCGTATGTTAGGGCACAAATCGGTGCTCACGCTTGTACTCAAAGTTCAGATTAAGAAACTGCTTGGCAGGTGAAGACAGGAGGAGTCATGATCAAAGCTGTGTTTCCCTCCCTCTCAACCCAGAAACCTACGTGCAGAGATCCCGGTGCTCACTCTTCCCTCATATCCATCTGATACTATAAACCTGAAACTCATACAGCTGAAAACCAGCAGCTAATAATATGCAGCTTGGTCTGCTAGGGGCAAATGATATGTTTTTGTTTTTTTCTAGATGGTGGTGAAGAGGCATTACAGCAATGTCCTCAGCAGGAAATTATGTCATTTTTAAAAATGGAGACAAATGGAGAAAAGAAAAAAACAAATGCTAAGAGCTCTATTTTCATTAGTGGCAATGTACTGCAAATTTTATAAAAGCGATAGCAATTTTTTTTCACAAACTCCAATATTGTTGCCGTCTTTATCACTGTGCAAATGCTTACATATGAATAATCTCCAGAAATATCCACCCACTTTTCTATGCATGAGCTCACAGATTGACAGAGGAGAAAGTGTAGTCATTCCTCCTATGGACAGCATTACTCTGTTATTTTTTTGGTCACAAAATGGCTGTGGCATCCCCAGGACACAAACTCACATGGTGTTGTCTACCACTTCAGTTTCAATCCATCTCTTTATCTACTAGTGACTACTAGTTTCCATACCCAGCACCTTCTACCCAAGAATCTTTTTAAGGGGGTCTGGCTAGTTTCCATACCCAGCACCTTCTACACAAGAATCTTTTTAAGGGGGTCTGGCTAGTTTCCATACCCAGCACCTTCTACCCAAGAATCTTTTTAAGGGGGTCTGGCTAGTTTCCATACCCAGCACCTTCTACCCAAGAATCTTTTTAAGGGGGTCTGGCTAGTTTCCATACCCAGCACCTTCTACACAAGAATCTTTTTAAGGGGGTCTGGCTAGTTTCCATACCCAGCACCTTCTACCCAAGAATCTTTTTAAGGGGGTCTGGCTAGTTTCCATACCCAGCACCTTCTACCCAAGAATCTTTTTAAGGGGGTCTGGCTAGTTTCCATACCCAGCACCTTCTACCCAAGAATCTTTTTAAGGGGGTCTGGCTAGTTTCCATATCCAGTACGTTCAATGCAAGAGTCTTTTTTTCACGGGGTCTGGCTAGTTCTGATATCCAGTACCTTTTACCCAAGAACCTTTAGTTGGGAGGCTGGCTAGTTTCTATACCCAGCACCTTCTACCCAAGAGTTTTTAGCTGGGGGCCTGGCTATTTTCTATACCTAGCACTGTCTACCAAAGAGTCTTTAGACAGGGGCCTGGCTAGTTTCCTTACCCAGCACCTTCTACCCAAGAGCCTTTAGTTGGGAGCCTGGCTAGTTTCTATACCCAGCACCTTCTACCAAAGAGTCTTAAGACAGGGGCCTGGCTAGTTTCCATGCCCAGCATATTCTACCCAAGAGTCTTTAGACAGGAGCCTGGCTAGTTTCTATACCTGGCACCTTCTACCAAAGAGTCTTTAGACATGGGCCGGGCTAGTTTCCATAACCAGCACCTTCTACCCGATAATCTTTAGACAGGGGCCTAATTAGTTTCCATACCCAGCACTGTCTACCAAAAAGTCTTTAGACAGGGGCTTGTGTAGTCTCCATACCCAGCATCTCCTACCCAAATGTCTTTAGACATGGTCCTGACTAGTTTCCTTACCCTGCACCTTCTACCAAAACATCTTTAGACAGGGGCCTTACTGGTTACCATACTAAGCGCTGTCTACCAAGAGTTTTTAGCTGGGGGCCTGGCTATTTTCTATACCCAGCACTGTCTAACAAATGTATTTAGACATGGGCCTGGCTAGTTTCCATACATAGTATCTTCTACCAAAACATCTTTAGACAGGGGCCTGACTAGTTTCCATAACCAGCATCCTCTACCCAAATGTCTTTAGACTTGGGCCTGACTAGTTTCAAAGCCCAGAATCTTATACCCAAGAGTCTGAAAACTAAGCCTTGCTAGTTTTCATACACAACACCTTTCACCCAAGTGTTTTTAATCAGGGGTCCATGTTGGCTTGCACATCACTCTCTTGTTCTCATATTAATGACTAGTTTCCCACCCACCACATACCTATTTTTTCCCCTTTCAACAACTCATTCATTGAACAACTTAATCAGGTTTTACTCTGGGGTTCTGGCTTTCTCAGAGTTCTCCACACTTTTTACAGTTCCATAGTCCCACTTTCTAATATTAACGGCTATTTTCCTATGAAACACATCCTAATTTTCCTCTTACTATTCAACAAATCCTACCTAAGAGTTTTAAGTGTTTTAAGCCTATCTGTCTAGAGTGACGCAAAGTCTGCCAAAGCTTCCACCTTCCACCTTTTCACAGTTCTACAATCACTGTTCATGGTAATTAGAGGGCCTTGATCTGATCTTACAAAATTCAGCAATACAGAAAGGCTGCAATCAAATTCTATATGATGCTTCAAACACTGTTTTGATGTTTTCATGGCTTTGAATTATTTTAAGAGTTTTGCTGATAACAGGTAGTGGTTAAGTGTTTGAACCTGTACTGATACTTGGGGCTCCAGGAGATGTTCCATTAATAAATAAATAAATAAATAAATAAAAAAAAAATAATAATAATAAATAAATAAATAAATAATAAGGAAAACAAGAGTCCAAGAAAGAAAGAAAGAAAGAAAGAGACAACTTGGAAGTGTGGGTGTTAATATGGTAAGAGTGGAGAGGACATTCTCTTGACCCCATTTTCTTATTTGGCTCCAAATATGGCCAACGTCAGATTGATGTTCTTGTCCTTTAAGAAGCTCTGAACATCGAGGTCAACAGGCACGTGACCCACTCTCTAATTCTGACCTCACTTAGCCCATGTGGTAATTACAGATGATGGCAGCGGCCAGAAATTAAATTTAATTTTCTCCGACATGTCCTCCACCACCTGAAACTTCCTGAAAGCACCTCTCCTGGTGTGTGGAGTGTGTGTTTGAACAAAGAGAGACACTCGGGTGTCAGGTGGATGGTGTGGCACTGGTAGCACCTGAATCCCCTGTACTTTTGTGATCGTCATTTGAATAAGTATAATAAAAGCGCTAAAAGTGTATCGAGTGGAGGACAAGCAATTACAGCCATATGCACCCTCTCCAAATGCAGTACAACAGTCATCACTAATGCCTTAAATGAGCTAGTGATACTTTGGATGCTGATGGCCACCTTTTTAACTCAGAGGCAAAGTGCAGGCGCAAAGTGATGGCAATTTCGCAATTTTGGGGTCGGATTTTTAAATAGTTGCAGGGAAGTATACATAGTTTTTTATGAGATTTTAGAGATATCCATTATAGAAAAGTCACAAAACCATGAATAATCACATTATTCACAGACATTATTTTTTTACAGTCTTTTTTATTTTTCCACTTGTGAGCCTTTTTTGTCATTTATTAATTGATTATATAAATATTTATATATAATTGTGTATTTTTAAGCAGGTCTTTTTTGCACACGTAATTTAAAAAAAAATACATATATATTGTTTTATTTATTTCTGTATTTTTTTCTTACTTTGTTTTAAAATAATCAGTTCAATGATACAACATAGATGCTCTTTTCTTTTCTTTTTTTTTTAAATAACCAAACCCTGACTGCTACTTTCCCAGAACTCTGGTACCTGTCAGGAACAGGCGTATTTATATTCAGTTCACGTAGCAGTTTAATTGCACACAGGTTGACTGCATTCAACTAATTGACTGCTGATGCCAACTGGTTACACCAAACTAATTTAGGGTTTTCAATGCAACGTAGAAAAGTTCACGGGGAAATAAAATACTTATGCAAGGCACTTTACATTCAGAGCTATTACTAAATAGTTGCTAGGAAAAATGTAACCAGTAATCAGTATGATAGAATGTAAAATAACTTTAGTAATATAATAATATTACAGAAGGAAAGAGACCTATTATAACGTTTCAAGAATTCTGGTGAAAAATGAATGAGTCATAACATCTTTCACTTCTTCACCTTTTCATTTCTCGTCCTTTCTCTGTGAACCCTGAGCAGCCGTATCGATTATGACGCCATTCTGTGTTTACTGATTCTTTGCTTAATATTTGACCACGTATAACATATAGCTGGCTGAACGAATCGATACGCACACATATGAAAACCAGCACAGCCTTCAGGGAAGAGACGCACATTTGTTTGCATTTCTATTTTTCATTTTATGGATTTGAAATGCAAAACGTGAACTTTTCCTGCCATAGGGCACTGAGGGCTTGCATGAATATGTATCAGCTCTTCCTGCTTCGATCCCCGCCTCTGAAGAACCGTCTCATTATTTTCTGATTCAGCTAAGGATGCTGTTGCAACACAACAATGACAGGGTAAAGATATTACAGTCAACAATAATGCTAATGGATTTCTCCAGCTGAAGGAATTAATACCGCCGGGCTGCCACGTTACACAACCTGGGTGACGGCGGAGCCATGTGACAGCCGGGCCCACTAATTATCTGAATACGGCGACCACTGTGTAATTATAGCACTGAATTGGAATTCAAATTAAATTCAGTGCTCTTATCTAATTTAGAGCTGTAAAATGTAATCCGTCAGAAGTCCCCTGTCACGAGGCGCTTTTTCTCAATAGCACAATTTACACCCAACCTCGTCCCGGCGAATGCACTAACAGTAACTCTGTCATATTGTATAAAGTGCGTCAAGCCCATTAAGAATAATTTCCACCTCCAGGAGCCACTCCACGGTGAGTATTTTTGTGGCTGTGAAAAAAAAAGAGAGAAAAAAAACAGGAGTGAGTGAGCGAGTAGCTAAATTAATTGCAGTGTGTGATTTGATGGTTCGAGCCGTGCTGCTACAACGGATGAGTGTGGATGAATGAGACTTAGATTGAGTGGTTGTGACAGAGCGGGCCGTCTATCTGAGCTCGGTAGCTCAGTCATTACCGCTTTATGTCAAAGCAAATTGAAGACGACAGCCTGAATTACAGAGAAAGTAAGAGAGAGACTGAGAAAAACACAACAAATAGGACAAGGGAGAGAAATGTGACGAATACAGTGACCCTGAAATGATATTCAGACACTTACACACAGAGTTTAGCAACAACTTTGCAACACTGTTTAATAGCTAGTTAGCAGAACGGGGCAAGCATGTATGCTATATTTGCGGGTACACACTGCAGATACTCTGTAATGCGAACGCGTACCTCATTTGTAGCAGCACGATCTCAGATGTAAGAGCAAAGCAGGACATCCTCCAGGAAGCACTTCAAAGCTCTCAATACTGGACAGATGTCCAGCACTACAGGTGACTGGTAGCAGCTGGAGAAGCACCTGCTCAGAAAGTTCATGCTAATGCTAATCCCCAGCTCCATTATTTATTTTTTTTCCACATGGTGTGTGGGCAGTGTTTACGCTCAGCATGTGTCTTCTTAATCTGTTCTGTTAGAACCAATAGTGATTGAAGGGCCGGGTTGAGTGGATGTGTACACAAACTGGATTTGGCAAGAGAGCAAGAAGATGGATAACTGATTGTATTCAGAGTTCACAATGCACAGTTTGACAATTCTGACCGTTGACGTTTTCATGTTTGACATCAAGTAAAGCTTCATCAGTCAGCATTTTCTAGCCCCAAATTTGTCAAGCGTAATGGAAAGTGGTAGTCAGGGTAGTTTGTTTACATCCATTCTTCTTGATTTGCAGACTCCTGGTTGCCCATGATCCTGTGTAGGATAAGCGGTAAAGAAAATAGATGGATTGACAAACACAATATTCTAATTAAAACATGCTAACAGATTGAAAAAAAAAAAAAGTCATCACCCAACATCCTGCTAGAACCTCACCCTGAGAAATGAAACCCATCTACAATACATAGGGCTTAGATCACAAACCGCTAATGTGTCTTCAGTTAGCTTTGAAATTATAAAGAAGAGCAGTTCCCATTAATTGGACTTTCACTCCTTTTGAAGTTTTCTGCTACATTTATGCTATTTGAACCCAATTGCGAACATAACATACATTAGTTAGTCATGCTCAGTGATTAGAAATGAGCTTGAATGCATCTGACATCCAGCTCCAGAGAAAAAAGTTGGCATATACAGCAGATGTTGAGAGTACACCAAATATGTTATTTAAACTGGCTTTTTTTTTGCAGCCAGATATCTGTTTAATTTTAAAATCCATTAAACTGACCTCCTCAGCACAGATTTCAATGTGTGTACTAATGTTTTGTATGTTCATAAGACCGTTCTATTTCTTTCCACATTACATGAGGTCTAAATCTTCAACGTTATTGATGTTTGGATTAAAACCATCTCATTCAAAGGGACAGTCAAACAGACTACAATTCAATAATATAACAGCAGCAGCTTGTGAGCAGAGATTTTGCCGAGGCAGAATGGTGTTAATAACATCTCAATAATTTTTTGTTCAGCGGTGTTTGATCCAGCAGTTTCAGCAGTTACTGTGAGCTTCTCATCACAGTGTGCGAAACGAGCACAAAAGAGCTAATATGATTAACCAGGGTTGCCAGGAACGTTTCCAGCACAACTACATCTAAAAACTACACAAAAGACCTGAAACTAAACCAAAAAAAAATCAGTCACTGGAAAAGCAAGACATATTTACCTTCCTGATTTTCAGCTTTTTTGGAGAAACAAGGTCACAGTTGTAGACACTTTTTCTAATGTACGTATACAGTATGATCCACTTCATAAATCCCTTTCATTTTAAAAAATTACTATCATTTAATAATGGTGCTGTACAGCATATAGGCACTGTCTTCACTTATATTGTGTTTTTGTTTAAATTTATTAGATTTCTAAACAACAAGATCGAGTATTTTTAAACTAACCCAATTTGCTGTAAAAATTGTGACCTGGCAACCCTGTCATTAAAGCTCCTGCATGGGGCAGTGTGATGGCCTCTATTTACCACTTCTCATCTATTAGCACTTGTTGTAGCACCACTAGGTGCAAAAATAACTAGGGAAGCTAAATGGGGCAGAGGGTAATAATAAATCTTAATACAATCATAATTATAATCAATTTAATACATTATGGTAGGGTAGTTTGTGATGTGCATTGGATTTGTGTGGAAACAACATCATAGATCCAAGAGAAATGGACAGAATGCTGTGAAGGATTGAAGCTGGGGCTGATTTCTTTCTAGTCCACTCTGTAGATTCATAACACAGCAGTAACTGAGAAGTGAAATACAATTGCAGGTGTAATGAATGCAAACAATGTAGTTTTTCTATCATAGATTTTTTTTCTTCCTACTACACACGCATTGTTCAATCAAAGTAAACATTACACAAAAGGACAAATAGGAGTATTTTTCTTGAATGAAGGTATTATACCATTAACGAGACCTTTTGATATAATACATCGCTCAATCCTAATAGTTTCATGATGATAAGTTCTACATCTAAAAGGAAAAGCTTTTGCTTCGCCCCCCCCACATCCTCCTGTGCTAGCTTGAAGAAAGACCAAGATACTCAGTGTCATATCTGCTTGTGTTTGACTGTGTAAAACCAGATGGATTGCGAACTAAAGTACTGAAAATCTCTTAAACCTTCTTCTAAATCTCCAAACTTCATTTCAACATTTAAGGATGATGTTCAAATCTTTTTAAGTACCGCCGTGAAAAAAATAAAAAAAATCAATTAGTCAGCTCTCAGAACTGTAATTCCCGAGCATATATCACAGGCATTAAGTCTTGGACAGAGTTCTCTTATCTCTACTAAATCATCGCTTCTGGCTGCTCAGCTTTAATCATTAAAGTTGGGTACTTCACTTTAGAGACCTTCTGAGAATGTAAGTGCTGAAACTGCAACACAAGGCAGATTGTTGTAGAAAAATCCCCAAAGAACCACTACATCCATTCTGGACCGAATCCATGTCAGCAAATGATCACACACTTTCACGTACAGACACCCAGGACAACATTAAAGTGCTAAAGCAGAACCAAATTACTGAGTAAATTCTATTTATTTGACAGCTAGAGTTTATCCTAAAGTCAAGAATTTTGAAATGATGTTAATGGATGAATTTGATCATGATCGAAAAAAAAAAAAAAAAATACATAAAGCAAAATAAACAAAATTAAATGCTCTAATTACATCGTGCAAAATAAGAAGCTCCGAGCAGGTAGACTACATCTTGTAAGAAAAAAATCACATGCAGTCTGAAAATAAATAAATAAAATAAATAAATAAGAAATTCCTAAATTTCCTGAAAGACATTTGTATTGGACCCCTGAATAATTTTTTTTTTTGTTCACTTTCTCAAAGACTTTCTTTCAGAATCAAGATACTTTGCATTGCACTTTAAACTGCAAATAGTTGTGAGAAATGCAACATACAATGTGGATGAGGAAGATTAGATTTCTACTACTTGTAAAAATAAATAAAACTCTTCATTTTTGACATCTTTATGGTACAATACCATTGTTTCTCATTAGCTCTCATGCAGGAATCTCACCCAGTCTCATCCAAATAAGTGGACAATCATCAAGACATCTTCATTTCATCTGCTTTCTGCATATTTCTTCTGTGTACATTTATTTACCCAGAGCTGCGAGTTCAGAATATCCCATCATGTCCAACAGAGAATCAAAAATCTGATGTTTTTTTTTTTTAAATATATAATGGTCCAAATATTTTCTTGATAAAATCTAGCTACTTTTTAAATTTTAAATTAGCCCTCCTTTTTTTTTTAAATTTAAGAATAATTAATAATTCCTGACACAGAAACTTACATACACATTGACAAAATTCTAATACTGAGGGTCACACCTAGAAAAGAATCACCATTTCTCTTTGATTTACTAAGGGAAGCTTCTAAAAGATTGATCATTGCTACTTTGTTTGTGAATGATATAAAATCCAGTCATCTTACATCAAAAGTCCTACATTAGAAGAGACACCACAAGGCTTCTTTCCTGAAATGTCACCTTTTGCATGTAGACAGAGGATCGATGCAGGTCAAATTTCATGGGGGGAAAAAACAGCCATGAAAACGACATCCAAATTTCATTCACCTAAAGATTCTCGCGCACATTCGTTCATTATATTAGCTGGTTTTTTTGCTCCATATTTTGAATTAATGCCCAACTAACCGGCCAGCTCTTTTTGGTTCTCTTTAGATTTCACTTTTCTTCTTGTCCTCACCTATTTCCTGTCCTCCTGTTCGCCTGTGAGCTTGACCTGTCTGTCAGGGCTACACAAAACACGGACGTGTCACGAATGAAAGACTAAGAGAAGTCCCACTCTCAAAAGAGAGGCGATCGAGAAGAGAAAAAAACACGATTAACGTGTTTCATCTGTTCTTCCGAGAGCTGGTGTCCATTGTTTGACTGGAGCTTTTGACCCCCAAATCTGCAACTCCTTTCTTCCCGTCCTGTTCGTCTCTTTCTTCTGTCCAGAGATTCTCAAGGTACTCAGGTTGGTCTGTGCTATGAAGGTGCCGTCCGTTTTTATTTCGCGCCAACATGTTCCCTTGTTCTAAGCTCCCAGTGCTGTTGCACTTTTTGGCCAGTGGTGGTGCCAGTGAGCCAGGTGTGAGCAACGAGCTTAGTGAAAGGCTGCTGATAGTCTCTGATAAATGTTCACTATTAAACGCTTGACTCGATCCTCCCCCGATCCCTGTGTCCTCGTCCGAAGGTTCTATGGAGTCCTGCCTGTTGGAGCTGGGGCTGGGGCTGTCGTCACAGTTGCTTTGACTCCTCTGGCGCCCCCTGGTGACCTCGAGGGTGAAGCTGGTTTGGTCAGAATGCAATCTCTGGTTGAGATCCGAGGAAGGGAGGGTTTCGTCGGGTACAGGGCAAAGCAGAGGATGAGGTAAAGACAGGTCTCTATTAGGAGTTACATTGAAGTTGATGCCTCCCTCTAGCGTGGTCTGCAGGCTGACTTCACAGTTTCCTGTGGCTAATGATGACTCACTGTGGGATGGTGGCTGAAATACAAAATGTATTAAATAATTGATTGTGATCTGAGTTACTGTGTTTTTCTTTAGCTGCAAACTGCTGATCAACGAATAACATATATGCATATATCTAAGACAATACATCACCAAAGGTGTGTGGACACCTGACCATCACATCCAGGTGTGTTTTTTCCCCAAACTGCTGCCACAAAGTGACAATGCCCCTGGGCACAAAGCAAGCTCAGTGAAGACATGGTTTGCCAAGGTTTGTGTGGAAAATAGCTTACACAAAGCCATGACCTCAACTTTACTAATTAAATTTGGGATGAATGGGAATGCTGATTATGTGCCTGGCCTTCTGACCAAACATAAGTGTCTGACCTAAATAATGCCCTTGTATCTGAATGAACACAAATCCCTACAGCCATGGGCTAAAATCTAATGGAAAGCCTTCCCAGAAGAGTGGAGGTTATAATAACAGTAAAGGGGACTAAATCTTGAAAGTGACATTCAACAAGCAAATCAGGTGTCCACCAACCTTTGGCCATGTCAAATTTAGACATCCTAATCTATAAGATCTTGTACCTGTGAGCCCATGACCCTGCTATTGGCTCCAGGTGACCGAAGCGATGCCCATGAGGCTGGGGAAGCAAGCCTGGAGCCAGGTCGCACTGCCCGTGCCATACCCGAGGCTAGGTTTCCTTGGGGCACGGCTGTGGCTGGGTGGAAGAACTCTGCCGGGAGATGAAAGAGAGGAGAGGGCATCCTCCTGTCTCTTCTGCTGCTACTGCTTCCTCGCTCACCATCTGCTGCAGGGGCGTTTAACGAGGCAGCACATGGAAGGGCATGAAAAATTTCCAGCTTGATCGGAGTACAGACTAATATCATCATTTTCAATGCATCACAATAATTGGTTTCCATAACTGTTGCTACTGTTACATATTATTATAGCTTCTAACATATTCCACACAAATAGGGGACCAGTCCTTTAGGGCTATACAAAAAGAACTACATGTGGACTAAAGGATAAATGTAGCCTCCTAACTAGCAGATTTAACTGAAACTCTTTACAAAACAATGCCTTAAAATTTGATCACAATCGTAAATAGCTACTGCTATGCAATGGACTCGATGATGACAAGCTTTTAAGAAGATAATTTGTCAACTGTGAAGGACTGCAGTGATTGATGTGATGAACAGAATGAGAAGTGGGAGGAGTGGAAAGACCGACAGCACAGTGAATGGCAGTGGAGAAATTGTAAACACAGACAAGCAGCTGGACTTTGACGAAGTATAAAGTTTATTTGCAGAGAGCAGTTGTTAGCAGTTGCTAACCTCTGTGTGGTACATTTGTACCACAAAATTTGTAAATTAGCACGTTGAATACGCTAACTGGTTAAGTTTTGTAACTTACCTTTTCTAGATGATTCAATACCGAAATTCTAGATATATTAAAATAAACAGAATATTTTACTTCTGACATATTGCTTATCAGAGTAGCTAAGGTCAGGCATGATGATCATGTGGACAGCTTGTTACAAATAATATTAACAACATTAACGAAAATGCCCTAAAATGCCCCCGACAGATAGTAAAGACAGTCACAATGACATGTGAGACACTACACAGAGACATACACACATACTCACTCAGAGACTGTCAGTGTGTTAGCGCTTGGTCACAACACACAGTCAGTGACACGGAACATAGACAGTGACACATCAGACAGAGTGACACACTCTATACAGTCAGGGTAACATCATACACGGTCAGTGAGTCACCACACACACACACACACACACACACACATATACAGTGAGTAGAAATAAACGCTAATGGCTTCCCCAGCTGAGTGACTCAAACAGACAACCATCAGTGAGTCCAGAATTCAGAGCTGCAAGTGGAAATCATCCTGAATCATGGATGACCTTCTCAGCACATCATGACTTTCTCATTAATTACACATTTGTACAGCTTTGCTACAGAAATGGCCATCCTGACAGTTCTAAACGAGGATTATCCCACTCATTGACTCGAAATACGCTGCTGTTATGTCAGCTGTGCCTCTGTTCAACTCATTACAGAAATGGAAGAATATTTCATGCCGTGACTTTCTGCATAACTAATCACCTCTCTTGCATAAATAAGCATCAGTCTTTAGTTCCCTTTTTAACACTTCACCAGATCACCAGTAAAACAATACACAATAGTGCTTTCACCTCATGTCAGAATTCATTAATGTTAATTACAAGCTGCTGACTTGTAAAAAGCCTTTACGTCTTCACTGAACTCAAAGTCAACAGAAATGTGGTATTTACTGAAAGCTCCCAGTTGGCAGCGTTATAAATAATGCCCCAAAAAAAATTGGCAGTGTGTTGTGCAATTAAAGTAGTTAGGGCTATAAAACTTTCCCATTTTTCATGTTCAATCACAGAAAGCATATATTATAAATGTACAGTATAGCTATAGCATATATTAGGTTTCTGTATATAAAATATGAGGGTGGTGTGTGTGTGCGTGTGTATGTGTGTGTGTGTGTGTGTGTGTGTGTGTATGTGTGTGTCTGTGTGCTTCCTAGAACTAAATCATTTTCAAGTCCAAGGAGATAGTAATGTTTATGCGGTATTTATGGAAGAGTCAGTAAATTGTGTAAAAACAGTCTATAGCAAAGCAGTAACTTGAGAATTTCTGACATGGGAAAAGCTTTCAGGACAGATGACGCTGCAGTTTCTTGGTAATAAGCTTCACTTTTCGTTTTATAACTTTCAAGTGAATATGACTTTCAAGTAAAACTGACTGATCATTCATTACCACGTTCCCACCAGTCAATCACTTATCACTATTGTTCCCACTTACCACTATTGTTCCTATCAGTTAATCAGTAATCAATAATCACAACTGTACCTGGCAACCAACCACTTATCACTAGAGTTCCCAACAATTTATTATAATTCCCACTAATCACTATTGTTCCCATCAATCATTAATCACTGTTGTAACCAGCAACCAATCACTAATCACTACTGCACCAACAACCAATCACTAACCACTATTGTACCAAACAATCACTAATCACTATTATACTCAGCAAACAATCACTAATCACTATTATACCGACAAGCCATCACTAATCACTATTGTACACAGCAACTAATCTGATCACTATTGTACCCACCAACCAATCAGTAATCACTATCGTACCCACCAATCACTAATGGACCAGCATCCAATCCCTGGTCACTATTGTTCCCACTAGTCACTATTGTACCCAGAAACCAATCACTAATCATTATTGTACCCAGCATCCAATCACTAAACTCTGTTGTTTCCACCAATCACTAATTATTAATGTACCAGCAACCAATCACTAATCAATATTGTTCCCACTAATCACTATTGTATCAGCAACTTATCACTGATCACTGTTGATCCCACTAATCACTAATCTCTGTTGTACCAGCAACCAATCTTCTTTCTTCTTCTTCTTTCAGCTTTTCCCTTCAGGGGTGGCCACAGCGAATCATCTCTCTCCACCTATCCCTATCTTCTGTATCCTCAACACTTACACCCACTAGCTTCATATCCTCATTTATTACATCCATATACCTCCTCTTTGGCCTTCCTCTTTGCCTCCTGCCTGGCAGCTCCATGTCCAACATTCTCCTACTAATATACTCACTCTCCCTCCTCTGAACATGTCCAAACCATCTTAATTTGGCCTCCCTAACTTTGTCCCCCAAACGTCCAACATGAGCTGTCCCTCTGATGTCATTCATTCATTGTCTATACCCACTTATTCCTAGGGTCACGGGGGTCTGCTGGAGCCTTTCCCAGCACACATAGGGTGAAAGGCAGGGGTACACCCTGGACAGGTCGCCAGTCCATCGCAGGGCCACACATAGACGAACAACCACACACACTCACACTCACTCCTATGGGCAATTTAGAATTACCAATCAACCTAATGTACATGTTTTTGGACTGTAGGAGGAAACCGGAGTACCCGGAGTAAACCCACACAGGCATGGGGAGAACATGCAAACTCCACACAGAAAGGCCCCAGGACCTTCTTGCTGTGAGGCAACAGTGCTAACCACTAAGCCACCGTGCTGCCCGCCTGCTGATGTACTCGTTCCTAATCCTGTCCAACCGTGTCACTCCCAAAGAGAACCTCAACATCTTCAGCTCTGCTACCTCCAGCTCTGACTCCTGTCTCTTCCTCAGTGACACTCTAAACCATACAGCATGGCCGCTCTCACCACTGTCTTGTACACCTTCCCCTTGATTCTTGCTTCAATTTTTTTTATCACACAGAACTCCCGACACCTTTCTCCACCCATTCCAACCTGCCTGCACTTGCTTCTTTACCTCTTTCCCACACTCTCCATTACTCTGGACTGTTGACCCCAAGTACTTAAACTCCTGTAACTTCTTCACCTCTTCACCCTGTAATCTTGCACCAGCAACCAATCACTAATCACTATTGTACCAGCAACCAATCACTAATCACTGTTGTACCAGCAACCAATCACTAATCACTATTGTACCCAGCAACCAATCACTAATCAATATTTTTTTTTTATCACTAATCACTATTGTACCAGCAAGCAATCACTGATCACTATAAGTTTGCAGCAAGCAATCATTGATCACTATAAGTTTGCAGCAAGCAATCATTGATCACTATTGTACCCAGCAATGAATCACTAATCACTATCATTCCTATCAATCACTACTCACTACTATACCAGCAACCAAACACTAATCACTATTATTCCAACTAATATGGGAAAGTGGTAGCTTAGTGGTTAAGGTGTTGGATTACTTATCAGAAGGTTGTGAGTTTGAATCCTAAGTCCGCAAAGCTGCCACAGCTAGAACCTTGAGCAAGGCCCTAAACCCTCAGTTGCTCAGTTTTATAAAATGAGATGTGATAAAATGTAAGTTGCTCTGGATAAGGGTGTCTGCCAGAAATGTAAATGCAATCACTAATCACTATTGTACCTGGTCACTATTATTATTTCCCCAGTTATTTGTTTTTAACTTCACTTTTAAATTCATCATGTCTACTCACCAACTACAGGAAATGATAATTTGTTTAATGATAATATGTTTGTTTGTGGCTTCTTTCCGTTAGAGGTGGCTGCTCACCTGGACATTGAGATGATACATGCTGAAGACATGCTGATTCATTCTGCTTCTGAAGATCCAAATTAGGAAGCCTGTCTCCGCTCTCACTGCCCATGCTGAAAGCTCGACTCTTGGGATGAGACCCCCTGCATTCCACCGGTGTGGCCTGAAGCTCTTCTAAGCTCTGAGAGGTACTGCTCCCTCTCTCCTCCTGGAAAAATTGATATTTGTGTTAACATGGTTGTTCTCATAACACACAATTAGCATTAGCTAAAATAGAAAGAAAACAGGTTTTAAACTCTCTACTTGCATACTTATTTAGCCATGGGTTATGACATAGCTACATCATAACCTCATTAGCATTGTGCAAAAATTAAGCCATATGCTAATCTGCATATCAACGCTAAGCCTTTGGGTTCGCCTGAAGGCAGCTTATGGCAAATTAAACACTCTTACAAAAGACTATATCATTATTCTGTGCCTGTTCGACTGACACTAATACATCAAAGTTAGAGCATTACCTTTCTTGAATCGCAGTGGAATTTTTTATTGTAATTGACACGTTGGGTCGAAATTCTACCCCAAGCATCTTTAAATTGAGCAATTCAACATTTCTACATAATGACTTAAGGAAAAAATAAAAAATAAAAAAAATAAATAAAACAGTGCTATTGGACCCATCTGATTTTCCATGTAATGCAGCGGCTATTCAATTAGCAGTGATTCAGTAAATGGAAAATCCGCAGAGTAAGCCTGAAGAAATGTGACAATCAGCATCACCACCTGGCTGATGTGCCCAAAAGCTCAAATAATAGACCAATGTGAGAACACTGATTAGATAATTAGGTAATTTAACATGCATTGATTAGCTCATCAGGTACTAAAGCATGTAAATGAAGATTACTTAGGTAATTAAGAAATAGGATAATTAGAGACCAAAGTGGTATCCCTTGAGGCCTTGAATAGGAGACTACTGGACAGCTGGAAAAGTAAAGACCGGTTTACCAAATAAATAAATAAATAAATAAAAGTGTGGTTTGAGTGACAGCTTCCTCGGACAAGGAAGTTCAGACATTTGAATAAAATACAAAAATACTGATTAAGGAAATATATTTTATCTAAAAATATAAAAATCACAGATTTAGAAAAGAGTTATATAAATATTTTATTTATTTAGGTGATATTTATTACAGATAAATGTATTAGTTTATTATAAGTTTATGCATTTATTTTAAATGTTTATTAAATCAATTCACATATTTCTAAAAGAAAATATTGATTAATCAATTTGTCAGTGACTATTTATTTATTTATTTAGATAGATAGATAGATAGATAGATAGATAGATAGATAGATAGATAGATAGATAGATAGATAGATAGATAGATAGATAGATAGATAGATAGATGGTTAGTTTGACTGGTGGTTGGTTTATTTATTAGTTTATTTATTTGTGTTCTTGCCTGCTAGATCAAACTCTTCATACACCTGGGCATGTTTGTGTCTATATACCTTGATGTCTCTGACAGCTAGCTGGTACACACTGTGATCATCAAGACTGAGGTCATCAGGAAGCGCTGGAGATGACGACTTGTCTGAGAGCTGCTCTGACATCAGAGAGGCCTGCTCCACCTCAGCCAATCGGATCTTTGGAAATAAGAATGTGTACAGGACAAGGCAAAGAAAGGGGAGGTTAGTGTGATATCCATGTGTACATTCAGTGTGAATTTCCAGGCAGGAAATCTAGCTAGATTATTATTATTGTTTTTAAACATTTTTTTCTGGCTTTGAAATGAGCACTGCCCTCTGAGGGAAGGGATTTTCTGTACTACACATAATAATCTTGGCTGTTTTTTTTTCTTTTAAATCAAGATGTATATTGTATACGGAGTGGAAAAATCAGCAGTCCAGATTCCAGACAGATTTCATGTCAAGACTATTACCTATTTTTATTCATAGTTGCAGGGCAGTCATATAGGTACAACAACCAGAAAAAACTCCTGGCTGACATTTTTGTAAGAAAATGTTCTTGTCTTCCTTATGTAGGTATGTTTAAATTTATCTACATCCATGCTACATCATTCTCGACTGATTCCACTGTCCTGTTCTTGCACCATATTCCTTCATGTTCTCATCCCTTCCATTGTTTGTGTTAATTTTTTGACCATTTCTCATTTACAACACTCACAGTATGTATATATTTGCACATACATACAGGGCACTGCACAACAGACTCAGTGGAGTGTATACTGCATATCACGCCACATCCTTCAATACATGAATCCAGGAGAAGTCGGAACTTATGCTAATAACCCATATGTTGCACATATTTACGACATATTAGCATTTTTCACACATCTGTGCGATCCAGGCTGATAACACATAAAATGTGTGTGTAAAAATGGATATCCGCAGCTCCTTTAGCAGGAAGCTCTGAGTGGATGACTAAAGCGGACTGGGAATTGAAGTGCAGAGAAGTTACGGCTCATGGCATTTCAATTTCCAAGAACCTGTACTCTCACTAACGTAATATCAGCCTGCCCCCTTTGGGGGACACGAGGAAATCTTCCATATATAAGGCTGTCTGGTCACTGTGCTGAATCCAATAAGTGCAGAAGATTGATCCAAAATGGACTGACGCACACCCAAAAATATAGGCTTGAGCAGAGATGAACTGATTGACACAGGTAATGCTGTCACTTAAGCTTTTGTCCTGCAGCTTAGCTATGACAGGAGTGGATCCTTGTACATTCTGCTAAAAGGGCCTCTACACACAGTAAATAAACTGTCTACAGAAGAAAAAAAATATCAATGTGTCATATGATCTAATAGAACTGAAGCTGAAGTCCCAAAGCTGTTATTAATGAACTGGAACAAATTCTACATTAATAATAACAATTTGTAGTTTGCTATTCATGCTATTCAGGGGTCATGCCTGATGGTAACCAATAACAAAGAAATTCTCTTAGGGCCAGTCTAGCTTATTAGTTGTAAACGGTAAATTCTGTTTAAGGCTGGTTTTCTCCCCTGGCTCATTTAGAGAGTTTGTGTCAAAACCTATTGCTCTGGTTTATTTTGACATATATGAACACAGACATCACACCAGACTACAAACAAACTCTAGATCAGTTTGTTTGTCCTGAGAAAGCAATCCGACCCAATGGACCAACAAACCAACCTGTACCGCAATGCATGCTGGGAACTGTGTTAAGTATTATGTTTGGTTAGCTAATGTCTGACAGATCATTGGTGATGAAGAATTCTGTGGATAAGCACAATATGGCAAACAAAAACCCTAATATTTTAAAATGACTTCACATAAAATGTCTTCTCTGAAACTGGTGAATTGGCGCAAGTCCTGCTCAAACTGATAATGACTACAGCTGGAAAGAAATCTACAACAGGTTACATATCTCATTCCCTGAGAAGGGAACGAGACGCTGCGTCATGGCTGACATAGTGTCGAGTTCCCTCGAAAGGGAACCTGGAACATAAACAGATACACACTGACCAGTGAGTGGACAATTTACTCACATGTGATTTGCATAAACCCACTTTGTTCAAATATATATATATATATATATATATATATATATATATATATATATATATATACACTATATTGCCAAAAGTATTCGCTCACCCATCCAAATAATCAGAATCAGGTGTTCCAATCACTTCCATGGCCACAGGTGTATAAAATCAAGCACCTAGGCATGCAGACTGTTTTTACAAACATTTGTGAAAGAATGGGTCGCTCTCAGGAGCTCAGTGAATTCCAGCGTGGAACTGTGATAGGATGCCACCTGTGCAACAAATCCAGTCGTGAAATTTCCTCGCTCCTAAATATTCCACAGTCAACTGTCAGCTGTATTATAAGAACATGGAAGTGTTTGGGAACGACAGAAAACTCAGCCACGAAGTGGTAGGCCACGTAAACTGACGGAGTGGGGTCAGCGGATGCTGAGGCACATAGTGTGAAGAGGTCGCCAACTTTCTGCAGAGTCAATCGCTACAGACCTCCAAACTTCATGTGGCCTTCAGATTAGCTCAAGAACAGTGCGCAGAGAGCTTCATGGAATGGGTTTCCATGGCCGAGCAGCTGCATCCAAGCCATACATGACCAAGTGCAATGAAAAGCGTCGGATGCAGTGGTGTAAAGCACGCCGCCACTGGACTCTAGAGCAGTGGAGACGCGTTCTCTGGAGTGACGAATCGCGCTTCTCCATCTGGCAATCTGATGGACGAGTCTGGGTTTGGCGGTTGCCAGGAGAACGGTACTTGTCTGACTGCAATGTGCCAAGTGTAAAGTTTGGTGGAGGGGGGATTATGGTGTGGGGTTGTTTTTCAGGAGCTGGGCTTGGCCCCTTAGTTCCAGTGAAAGGAACTCTGAATGCTTCAGCATACCAAGACATTTTGGACAATTCCATGCTCCCAACTTTGTGGGAACAGTTTGGAGCTGGCCCCTTCCTCTTCCAACATGACTGTGCACCAGTGCACAAAGCAAGGTCCATAAAGACATGGATGACAGAGTCTGGTGTGGATGAACTTGACTGGCCTGCACAGAGTCCTGACCTCAACCCGATAAAACACCTTTGGGATGAATTAGAGCGGAGACTGAGAGCCAGGCCTTCTCGTCCAACATCAGTGTGTGACCTCACAAATGCGCTTCTGGAAGAATGGTCAAAAATTCCCATAAACACATTCCTAAACCTTGTAGACAGCCTTCCCAGAAGAGTTGAAGCTGTTATAGCTGCAAAGGGTGGACCGATGTCATATTGAACCCTATGGATTAGGAATGGGATGTCACTTAAGTTCATATGCGAGTCAAGGCAGGTGAGCGAATACTTTCGGCAATATAGTGTATATATATATATATATATATATATATATATATATATATATATATATATATACATATATAAATGCTTTAAAGATTAAACTGACCAAGCACTCATCTGGCTATGGCTCACTTTTATCCATAAATAATTCAGTCTTTGAGCTAAGTAATGTCTCTACGCTGATCTCGACCGTGAACTTTAAAAGGGAAAATACTAATTAAACAATGGATTAGCAGTGTCATATTTAAGTATTTAATATCAGCCTTAAATGTCAAAGCGTCATTTTTTAAGTGTGTAGGAAACCGTGTATCTCAGCATGACACATTGTTTTAGTCTGCAGGTGATTAAATCTTCACTACATTTGCTTAACTCAGCTTTAAATACAGCTTTTGGACAGTGGTGACTCACACATGCTGAAGTTAATACGTAAATAAAATGGCAGGTTCGTCCTTTGTGTGCAATATGTTGTGTGTGTGTGTTACCTCTGCAGGCTGGCAACTGCAGCCTCTGCACACCACAGGGGAAGAGTAGTGATGAAACACAGATCCTGACAGGTTATCAATCATCTGCATCTCACCCTCCAGAGAGTCCTTAATCAGCAGAGAAACACTGTCCAGCCACAGGTTCTCCTGCATACAAACACATGACAGTATCATCATCTGTTTTGTGTATCAGTAGCAGGTTTGTTTGTTTTTGCAGATCTCAGAAGAGTATATATGAATATTTGAGCAGCTCATTGAAAGACATTGATATGATTGTGGGATGTGGTTAAGAGGTTGGACAACTGATTGGAAGTTTGTAAGCTCGAGTCTCAGGTCCACCAAGCTGCCTCTGCTGGGCCCTTGAGCAAGGCCCTTAACCCTCAGTTGCTCAGTTGTATAAAATGAGAAAAAAAAAGCAAGTCACCCTGGATAAGGGCATCTACAAACAGCCGTAAATGTTAATGCAATGTATTAGGGTCCACCTATAGGTCTGTGCCATAAAAATAAGGACATAATTGGTCTTTATATTAAATGCATATATGTAGACAAGGAACCTCATTTACCCCGCTGGATATAATTAAATTTAAATTGTTTGCGGTAAATGAAAATCCATGAATATTAGCGTGCAATTACTAAAAATATAATATATGAATTACATAGACAGGTTAAAATTGCATATTTATTTTAACTGCACACAAAATTGATTTCATATTAAAAAAAGCAATGCAAAACAAATCAAGGCAAATAAGAATCAATAAGAGTTAGTGTTCATCTGGTAGAGAAAGCTGATACTGCAATGGCTGAGCTGCATTGCTGGATGATTTAGATTTAATGACGCTATTTCTCCATTCAGTCATAATTTTGTTGTTTTCAGCTTTCAGTGAGCTTCGGCTTTTACAGAGTTTTATGGGCGTCGATAAATGCAAATCAGCTGTGCCATGAATGTTCTTGCCAAATTATGGTTGACTGGCATTTATCAGTAAGAGTCTGAAGAAGAAAATCAGCACAAATTTTGTGAATGTGGTGGGGATGTAATGAAAACATTTACGCACAAGTTTGCTTAAAGATTTATAAAGCAGCGCTGTTATTAGCCAACATACACTTTTTTCAGATTATGAACAATTATGTGTTTACTACCATTAGCAATAAAAATGATCAACATTAAGGTCATGAGCATGACACTATCCTCATGTGACTTCCTAATTATTGGACATTATATACAAAGTGCCCCTCAGTTGAGATTACTGCACAAAGTGGAACTCACTACCGTGAAAGTCTTCCCTCGTACATGCATGCTATTTCCTCGATTTCTCTCATGGCCTGTAGTGCAAGCGATTAATCGGAACTTTATATTGGAGTCCTTTAGTAGCATTTCTGGCTGGCACAGAGAGGTACTAGAAAACCCTGCACGTGTCCTATTAATAATGTGTCACCATTAAAATGAAGACTGCTGATTAAATGGTGAGTGTAGCAAGCCTTCCGGGCCGTCCCCTGTGTCTTATTAATAAGACCACTACCACTTAAGAAATTCGAAGCAATCTAGTCAATTGGACTGCTAGTCTTTGATTATTTTACCCAGGGGTCAATGAGGTGTGCCTTTAGAAAGTAAGCAAGCCTTGTTTTCAGCAATGTGATTTTGTGCAAATATTTTTGACTGAGAGATGTGATTATGACTGACTGAATAGCTCATTTCTGATGCATGATTGGGGAAAAGAGAGATAAAAGCATTAAGAATAAACCCAAATGATCTCTATTTCCATCTTTTCCACACAGGCTGACAGGCTCTTTGTTCCCTGTGAGGTGATGGAGGCAGAGGCGCTATTTTTTGCTGGTGTTCAGTGAGCCGTATTCCCAGCCAGTCATGCATGATCATGCATGTCCAACAATCCTGGAAGCCGTCAGGTGAGAAGCAGCAGAGAGGGCATTGATCTGCCACATCAGACACACCATCACTGGCACTGTTTATCAGCCAACACTTGTCTCTCTGTCCTTAGACCCTTGCTTACCCCCTTATATACCCTTTGTAACTCCATATATACTAATTCTTGACAGAACTCAACCATCGCCCAATCCAGTCCATCACACCACACCGGGAATCTGCCACCTTGTAGCACATCCTTCAAGTTCTGAGCTGTACCTGGGGTTGGATACCAGCCAAATGCAGTAGACATTATTTCTGGAGTTCTGAGCTGTGCCTGGACATTACTTATACAATATTTTTTCTTACTATGTACCTAGGTATCTGTACTTTTGTAAGAACCCCACAAAAAGGAACACAATGCATGCCAATGCCATGTTCCTGCAATATCCTTAGAGGATTTTCCGATTACCTCATCTGAAACTTCACAAAGTCTTGACATAATATCAGCTATACCTCTGCATCTGGCTGATTCCTTTCTGCAGAGAAGTGCTGTGTGGTCTCCGTCAAAACCACAAACGTCTGCAGGTACAGATAGGCCAAGGTCTCTGAAGGGTCTTGATGCATCCTAGACCCATTGGACGCAAGCATGTTTTCAATGGGTATGGGAAGGAGTCAAGACAAATGTTGGCTTAGATGACGTCTCACTCAGTAATGCAGATTAAGAGGATTTCAGCATTGTCCCTCATTAAGGCTACTCTTTGTTGTTTCAAGACCTGAATACAACTCCTGACAAGTCCTCCCACACATGCCAATCAGTTCTTCCAACTGATTCAGAATGCAGATGCCCAATTTTTCTTAGTCTTCCTAACTTCCATGACTCTTCTAGTGTTCTATTTACTATAGATTCCTATAGATTACCATGTTACGATTTTAAAGGACCACGTCTGTCCTACCTGGTGGCAGGGTTAAATCCTTGATTATATCTGATGCCCTTCTAGTATGAATCGGACCAGACCTGCCACCTTTCAAGACATACAGAAGGCAATGTTATCCTTGCCTTCCATGTATACCGAAAGGTCAGACCAAGTTGTACTTGCGGCTTGAAGGGCTCAAGGTACAATGTAGGATTTAACTTTGCCATCAGATGAAACTGACCCAGTCTTTTTTTTTTTTTAAATACTAATTTTGGTACATTGGTTCTGTCCTTTTTGCTATATAGAGCAGCCTGCAAAGGTAAAAGATACTCATCAGTATTTGCATCTTTTTTGTGGTTACAACACATCATCCGCATATTAACTAACACTACACCTTGTTGTGTTTTCCAGTGTGATGCATTGCATATAAATAATAGTCCCTAAAACACTGTACAGCCGATGCACATCACTTTTCTTGACATTTAAATAACATCACCCTACACAATTTTGTGCAAGTGCTTGCAATCCTGCTTGGAAATGTTGGGGTGTTTATCACAGCCATAAATCCAGAGCACATGTCTGAGCATAACTATTTAGAGCTAAGAAATTTGCACACAGTCAGATATCAAAACTATGTCTGAAGCAGCAAATTGCAAGCCTCTTAGACACACTCATCCACGATTGAAAAATGGCTTCTTTGTCAAAACTTTTAAAATGTATTCCGAAAGATCTTTCTTTATATGCATCGTCATGCCTGTGCCTGCAACTTCCAAAGCAGATGCGGCCCATGATCTTCAATGCATGACCTCATCACATGCCCTCCAGTCAAGCACCTGTGCCTGCTTAGTTACCTGATTGGTAATAACTGCAATCAGACAGTTACCTTCAAATAACACAGACTGTCAAATACATTTGCTCCTGCATTAGACCTGTAATGATTCCAAACCTTGGCTTGCCTTGATTAGTCTTTAGACCACAGCCTGTTTCCTGTTTACTGTTTAGGCTTGTGTAATGTATCTCTAGTTCAGTGTTTACCAATCACCTGATCAATCCACTGCCTTGTCTTTCTGAGCTGGTATGCCATATTGTCTTTATAGGATAGGATCAGAAACCCTTCAATCTGTCTGTAGCTGCAGGATACAGTTAGTATGCAAACCCTCTATCAGACAAGTTCTGTGGTGGTAATATAAATAGTAGTGATTAAGCAAAGATTATATAGCTGAAAACTGCATAATTTCTTTACTTTCAAGGCTGGCAGATTTTTGTTCCCAGTTTTATGATAAAAAAAAAAACTCATTAAGCAAGTATTAAATTTTAACAGCCCTAAAACAAACAGCCACAATTCATTCAGGAACAGCTGGTTATAATGCTGGGTTTGCAGAGTCAGAGAGAAAGAGAGAGACAACCTTACTGTCTGCCATCTCTCTCTCTGTCTCTCTCTCTCTCTCTCTCTCTCTCTGAGTCTCTGTATATGTTTTACTTCTCATGCTCAGTCCAACCCACTAATTATGCTGCTCTTGCAATGACAGACTAAGTCTTCAATTTGGAAGCATGCCATGGCTGACGAAGCTATTTTTTAAAGGATGGAATAGTGCTTTATTAGATAGCATTGATTAACACTGTGGGTGCACAATCTAAAGAATAACAATGCATTAATAGTCTCATTAGTTTTCATTGGTCTTTGAATTACACTCCATATATAGAGTATTCATACCACTTTATTGGGAACACTTGTAGAGCTGCTCATTCATGCAATTATCCCATCAACCAGTCATGTGGCAGCAGCACAATTATACTGAAAGCCATACAGATAAAGGTCAATAGCTTGAGAATAGCGAAAATAATATATATGGGAAACCATTGCCTAACCCTTTTCCAATCTTCAGCAGTTCAGTTTTGATAAGCCTACCCACTCTTCTGCTGTTGTAGCCCATGTGCCTTAAGGGTTTAAGTGTTGTGTCATCTGAGATGCTCACCATACTTGAAAAGAGTGGTTTCAAAAGTTCTTTGAGTTACTGGGGATGTGGTAGCCTAGTAAGGTGTTGGACTACTGATCAGAAGGTTGAGAGTTTGAATCTTGGGTCCACAAAGCTGCCACTGCTGGGGCCCTGAGCAAGGCCCTTAACCCTTAATTGCTCGGTGGTATAAATGATATAAATGTAAGTCGCTTTGGATAAGGGTGTCTGCCAAATACCAGAAATGTAAATGTTACTGTATCCTTAATGTCAACTCAAATCGATCTGGAAAGTCTCCTCTGACTTCTCTCATCAACAAATGAGAGAGCATTTTTACCTGCAGATAAGATGTTTCTAAAATGCCCAGACCTGCCTGCCTGGCACCAACAACCATGCCATGGTCAAAGGAACCAGGCAGAGATCACTGGGCTTTATGTTTACAGCATCGGTTCTTAGTACAAATCTAGAATAACCAGACTAGATTATAGCATATAACATAGAAGCTCCAAGGAGAAGTACAGTATCAGAATGAATCAGACTGTTAGGGTTTAAGAAGAAAGGTTCTCTTTCTGATTCTCTTTATCTCGGGTTTGTTATTTCCTGCCGCTCTGTTCATTCCTTCATTCAGATGCTTCCTTACACAACATATTATCAGTTTAACCTAGATTAATGCTTACTTTGCACACATCCATTCTTTAATGATGCTTTTTCACTTCCTCACCTTTCATCTGCTCCTAGCAGATTGGCTTTATAAATAGATGCCGACCGCAATCATGGCCCTGTGTTGATCGAGTGGGGAGATTGGTCTTGTTGGTGCTGCATTTTAAATTTCACAATGCAGTCCACAGGTGCTGTTGCAAGAGGCCGGTCTGTGCTATTCTTAGCACAACGCTATTAATAGAGCAAGGAGCAAGTCGAGACAACTATCTAGCTATGGTCCAAAACAAACACACACCTGCACACACAAGCACCAGTAACTCGTATTTGAGGTAGAAGCAGTACTGTACATTCAGTTTGGGTGGGGTAGTATGTGGTGGTTATGGTGGTGGTGTTGATGGTGATGGTGGAATGGGGCCGTTCCAGAGAACAGAAACACCATTTCCTCATGTTCATGCTGTCAGTATCTGGTACAGAGTGTCCCTGCTACTCTCTTTCAGCATCAGTTCATTATTTTCTGCTGTTCTAATCTCGCTGCTTGCTGAATCCACATATGAGTCAGTTCCAGAATTGCTTTCCATTAGGTTTTCCCCATCCTATTAACACAATTATATAACTCCACTACAGTACAGAGTGTCAATCAAATGTCAAAGATAGATTTTTAATCAGAGGAAAAAAAGGATTATGAATAAAGATAATAGTTTCAGGCTAATTCTTCACAAAAAAAGAAAAAATGAAAATTATGATGTCAAGGTCCATCCATCCATCCATCCATCCATCCATTTCTGTACTGCTTATCCTTCACAGTGTCATGAGAAGCACGTAGCCTATTTTCGGGGACTCGTGGTACAAGGTGGAAGACACCCTGGATGGGGTGGCAACCCATCTGTGGATACAAATACACACTATGGACAATTTAGAGATTCCAATGAGCCAACAACACATGTCTGCCTACAGGAAACCCCCAAAGTATGGGAAGAACATGAAAACTCGACTTGAAAGGACTTGAACTCCCAACCCCTTAAATGCAAGGCAAATGAGCTAACCACTAAGAGACCATGTCTAAGTCATAAAGATCAAGGTTCTGAAAAACAACTAGCTTAACTTAGTCTTGCATGCCAGATCCAGATGAAATTAGTACTTATGTGTCTAAGAACCAAGTACTTTCATGGTAAGAGACTGGCAACCATTCAACCGTCTTTACCCACCATTAAATCTTTCAAAAAATCTTTTATATCATGTGATTCTGCCTGGAAGAGCTACGGATAATCAGATAAATCACAACATTCAAGATTCTGCTTGTGATCAGTAATTATCAGACATTTGAGAGGGCTTTAGGCAAAGTATCAGGAGGATGAAATGTTCAGATATATGTGATATCTAGTCAAAATCTAATAAACCATCTGTTTTAAGTGATCCAGTCACAGGTTGTAAGTATTACCTATGGGGATGTTTCTTCTAAACATTTGAAGACCTCTATTACAAGATGCTGACACTATATCATTATTATCAAGTTTAGATTAGACAATGTGAATTTTCCCCCATACAAATATGAATTGTTACTAAAGATACTATACCACATTAGAATAATAAACCCCGTGATTAATCTTGAAACAAGCAATACTGTCAGAGCTGCTGTAATAGAAAATCGATCAACACCTTGCCTCAGTTTAGAATTGAGAATTCAGTAGCACTGTGGTATAATGTGCAATCCATCATGTGGTAATAGTTTCATTAATTATCATTAGTTATGTGAGCTGAGCAGCAGGGATGCATGCAGCAGTAATGACTGGCCTACCTGTGCAGGTGAATAAAGCTTCCTGTGGTTGTGGGATTCAAGTCCACCACTTGGAGGTGTGTACCCGCTTTGGCTGGCATGCACATGAGCCCCCACCATGGCAGCCTGTCTGCTTCCACACTCAAGACCCGGCCTCTCTCCTCCACATCCACTACCTCCTCCACCTCCACCTCCACCGCTTCCTCCAACTCCAGTTCCCATCCCGATGCCAGGCCCAGCAGCAGCTGCCAGTCCACCCAGGCAGCACAGCCCTCCCTGTGCTAGCTCGAGCTCGATTTCAGCGTCCATCTCCGCCTCCTCCTGCGCCTCTTTATTCGAGTCGTCCAGGTGCTTCATTAGCACAGCGACTACCACGTTGATGAGCACAAATTGGGCCGTCAGCACAAAACTCACAAAATACATGGGGGAGATGAATTGCAGACTGCCATTGCAGGAGTAGGTGTCGCCTGGTGGGCACTCACGTAAAGTGTCCTGGAAGGAAAAACAAAAAAGTTTAAGAAATAGTTTAGTTATAAAGGCCTAGTCTTTGATACCATGTTAATAGCTTTGCACCCCATATGTTCTGGATAAAATAAAATAAAATAAAATAAAATAAAATAAAATAAAATAAAATAAAATAAAATAAAATAAATATTTAATTCACCTTCATGATCCCATTCCAGTTGTCACCAGTTGAAACCTGGAACAGTGTCAGGAAGGCCATGCCGAAGTTCTCAAAGGTGGCGTGCCGACTCATCCCCTCACACGGGTAATCTGCATTGCACACTAAGATCATGGATATAAGAAATAAATAAAGGGATGAAGTCAGACTAAAAGTATATAAACTGAGATATATAAACTCTGTAAGAAAATGCAGCAATGCAGGGTCATTTCCTGTCAATACGGTCACCAACCACTTTCAGTACGGATCATACTGATAACTTAAATGCAGCTACTCTCATTTAAACCATCATTACTTGCAGGGACAACATGTTTGCCATCTGCCATTTATATGAAGAGCAGCATTTACCCAGTTCTCCGAATAGCTCTACACCCAGAGCAGCATAGATGAAGAACAGCAACATAAACAGCAGACCCAGATTCCCCACCTGCAACACACACAGTCATTCAGCATGCCATTAGCTAATTACAGTAATCACAAGAGCTGAAATCAAGGTTACCTTGACATTTAGAATAAACAAGATGTCACTAAATAATGACTCACCTGAATAAGTAAGCAAACAAATATCTATTTTTTTTTTCACCTCAAAAAGGCAACACACAACTGTACTGCATGATCTGTATGTAATATTGAGATAGAAACCCCCTTAGAAAACAATGTGTACAATGTGTATTAGACACAGAACCGTCCTGGAGCTCAGCAAACAAATCTCATCAAACTCTGGCAGTGAGATACGCACTGGGAGGGATAGGCTGTTGGTATAAGAAGATTGGCCATGAGACGAAAACCGTGACTTATGATCGTGGTTAGCTGAGTTCCAACAAAAAAATACAGGAAGCACATCTGGTCCAGCAGGGGAGAGGGAAGTATTCTTTTACAAATTACATCACTTTCACTGATTTAATGAGATTTTTTTTTTTTAAGTACTAATTTGCTTGTGCAGACTGCTTCATTACGAGCACACTGATTTGATGTCTTGGAAATAATCTGCAAAGAATAATGAAGCGGTGTAACATACAAATAAATAAAGACACCCCCAAATCTAATACATGTACTTTTGTTATATTAATTAAGACATCTAATCTCTACTCTAAGCATCTCTTTCAGCCTGGTAAATTACACCTCAGGTGCTAAAGAAACATATTCATACTGATGTTGAATAAGCTAGATATTAGAATAATAATTAAGGCACAAAACACTGTAGGTAATAAATCATTTTTCATAGATAATACTTCACTAAATAAAGCTCTCTACTGGTCTATAGCAAATAAAGAATGGGAATAGGAAAAGCAAGAACCAGAATATGGACACTGCATCAAAAAACTCTCTTGATTAATACAGAAAATCATATTCTGCAGAATTTTAATTTGCCAGTTCGATATCTGCTTGATTAACAGAGCACAGCAAAGAACTATGGGCTCTGATGCAGCTTTTTTTTTTTTTTTCCAGGAAAACGCCCGGTCCCTAATTGCTTACCTGAGAGAATTAACGAAACAATGTGCTCAAGAAAAAGGCAATCTAAACAATGGAAATGAGAGGACTGATAAGTTACATTTACTTTTCTTCAAATAAACGAAACAGAGGAGAACGTCTCAGGAATATAAGATCAGCTAATTAGCTTTCAGAAGTTTACACTGCTGCATAAGCAATAAGCTCTGTGTGGGTGTGCTGTACTTTGCTGCAAAAAAAAATAAAAAATAAATTGATGCAAGATGATAAGACTTTCACAACTAAGAAACCCACTTTTACTTTAGGAGGTAAACTAAGTTTACTTTGGGTGTACGCGATGGCAGAGTATGTAACGTTTTAATGAAGGTCATAGATGTGCATCTTATATACTGGGCTTCTCTGACGTTCCTCACATGGCCCGGCAGGAAATGATTGATCTCTGCAATTAACCTCTCTTTTTCCCGTTAGCTAAACTGTCCTTGCGTTATGCTAAGAGAACGAGATTGGAGAAGGATAGTTCAAGGCTCAAGAGGATGATTTATCTGTGACAGAAAAGTGATATCATTCTATTATTCCGATTATCTAAATTATTCTTGGGGTTGGATTTTTGAATCTGATTGATCAGACGGTGTTGATTTTGACGTCCATAACTGCCGTAGTATTCCTGAGATCCGATTCCCTGGGTTATATTAATACACTTGTTCTATTTTATGGTTTCTATAGTAACAACTTATTCAGAGGGATTTGCATAGAGAGTGCTCCATATGATCTGAGTATAGTAATAAAGGTTTCAAAATATGTTGTTATTTAACAAAGAAAAGCATATAATTGTTGATATGGTAAAGTGTTCTCTGTAAGGAAATATTTATTTTACATTTATGAAAAGGATCTCCAGTATCAAGCACTTATATGTAACAGTATATTTACCACCATAGAAAAGTCTTCAAGACAGAGGACTTTTTTTTTTGTCTTTTGTGCTTCAAAGAAGAAAAATGTTGAAAGAAGAAAAAAAGAGATTCATTTACCTGAGGTAAAGCTTGAACTACGGTGTCTAGCAAAGCACGCATCCCAGTGGCCATCTTCAACAGTTTCAGCACTATGAATAGAGGAAAGAATCAAAGTGAAAAAAGTGCCATATATATATAATAGCTATTCAGAGACATTTTTAATGGAGGTCCCATTGGTCCCAGTTGCAGTGAAATACCAAGTGTCAGAATGTGAATCTGTGAAAAGATGTGGGCGCAGGGGACCCCAGTATACACCTTTTGTGGACGTCTGTAAAGGCCATTAATTAGCATCAGAGCCCTCCTCGGGAACATTATAACCCATCGAGCTCACTTACACGTTTCCTCTAAAGCCTTCCTTGTGTTACAGACAGTCAGCAGTCAGCGCTTACAAAGAAAAAAAAAAGACTTGTTCAACACCAAAGTCTTGTGCCCTATCGCCTGGTATAATTATACCGAGGTTTCTCTAAGGTCCTCACTGATCTCTGTGTCTATGCTCAGTGGAAGAGACGGATGGGATGAGAAGGAGATACAAAAAAGATACAAAGAGAAAAGAAAAGAAAGGAAGGAAGCAGATTAAGGGCATGATGGAAAAGGTAGAAGGAAGGGGGAAAGTGAGAGAGAAATGGAAACAAACAAAAAAAGAAGGACGGAAGGGATTCAAAATTTCTAGGCAACAAATAACATACTTCCCAAATAACTGGAAACCTGAGAACAATTCAGAATTCATAACCAGCATGTTGCACAACATAATTCATGTGAAATCCTACAAATTTTGCATAAGATCACAAATAATGGAACAGGATTTCAGCAGGAAACTGACCACGGGCGATCCGTAACACCCGCATGATCCGAATAATGGTGGGGTTGATGGGAAGGGAGGCGTTAATCTCAATCTCCTCCAGAGTGATGCCCATCACAGACAAAAGCACAATGGCCAGGTCTAGTTGATTCCACCTGCAGACAAAGATAGCAAGTGTGAGGAAGAAAGGTGGAAGAGAGAGAGTGAGAGAGAGAGTTAGGGTCATTCATTTATTCATTAGAGATATGATCCAAAATCTGACGGCTGTGCTGTAATCATTCCAGATGAGCCGAATGATTAATAATGAAAGATTCTGCACCATGGAAATACAACCACTGTGTCTTCCATATTAAATCAGAGAACAATAAATAATGTATATTTATTTATGTAATTGTATTTTTTTTCTGACAATTCACTAAATACCAAACACCATGTTATAAAATATGTACACAATGTTTTACTTTTTATTTATAAAATGAAACTTTTATTAAATCTGACTGCATTTAAATTGGTCCTATTCGAGTATTCTTTATTCAGTAGGTAAGTTTAATCCAAAAATAAAATAAAATAAAATAAAATAAAATAAAATAAAATAAAATAAAATAAAATTCCTCCAATAAAAGTACATCTCACTGCTTCACTGAAATTGGAGTACGTTTAATCCAAAAAATAAAAAAATAAAATAAAATGAAATAAAAATAAATGAACTAAAATAAAATAAAATAAAATAAAATAAAATAAAATAAAATAAAATAAAATAAAATTCCTCCAATAAAAGTACATCTCACTGCTTCACTGAAATTGGAGTACGTTTAATCCAAAAAATAAAAAAATAAAATAAAATGAAATAAAAATAAATGAACTAAAATAAAATAAAATAAAATAAAATAAAATTCCTCCAATAAAAGTACATCTCACTGCTTCACTGAAATTGAAGTATGTTTAATCCAAAAAATAAAAAAAGAAAATAAAATGAAATAAAAATAAATGAACTAAAATAAAATAAAATAAAATAAAATTCCCCCAATAAAAGTAAATCTCACTCTGCTTCACTGAAATTGAAGTATGTTTAATCCAAATAAAATAAAATAAAATGAAACAAAAATAAAAATAAATGAACTAAAATTAAATTAAATTAAATTAAATTAAATTAAATTAAATTTCTCCAATAAAAGTACATCTCACTCTGCTTCACTAAAATTGAGTGCTTTCCTCTTATTGGCCTATAATCAAAATAATAAAAATAAATAAATTAAGATGTGCTTTATGTGAACCAGCTGTACAATGCCTTGCATAAGTATTTATTCCCCCCATAAATCTTTCTACATTTTCTACTGCTAGATCCTGGATCTAAAATGGACTTAATTAAGATTATTACAAGTCATGAATCTACACAAATAGTCCATATTATTGAAATAGGTGAAAAATACATATCGTTTTGCTGAAACTACAAATTTACAAATAAAAGTTGTGATTTGCATAAGTATTCACCCCCCTGTGTTGCAGACGAGCAACATGTTTCTCAAAGGAAGAAAAAAAAAGTTTAATAAAAAAAAAACGTGTTTTGGTGCCTTGTCACTCAAATGAAGAGACAGATAAATAGATAAAAGAAATAAATTCATGGAAGCATGGAAGAAAACCAGCTGCTGACAAAAGTCCCATAATTTTTTGCACAAAGTTCACCTGTGTGTAATTAAATATATTTTTTAAATGAACCCACTGATGCTAACTAATTGCACACTCAAAACATTGCTTTGTACCGGTAGAAATGCACACTGATGCAGCAGTCCACATTATTTGAGTTTGTAAATCAGGCATCATTTAAACTACACATGCATCTAATTTCACACACATTTCTTCAGCTTTTTTTCACCCTCAATTAATTCAAAGGCAACCTACTTTGAAACCTGCCTCCATTAATAAACATTTAGTAACAGACTGCTGTAATTGCTGCATTGTACTGCTCAACCAACAGGCTGTGAAAAGAGAGGGTGTGAGTCAGGACAGGACAGGACAGGAATGGAGGGGAATAATTAGTGTAGTTCATCAATTACCTCTCAGAACTACATCCATGTGAATGTGTGCACTTGTAGCCTACGTGTCAGCGTTTAGCATGGAGGATGGCCGTACCTGTCTTTGAAAAAACGACGGAAGCCGAAGGCGATGAGTTTGAGGGTGGCCTCAACCACGAAGGTGGAGCTGAAGAAGTAATTACAATACTTCAGAGCGGTTTCCAGAGACTAAGGAGAGAGAGAGAGAGAGAGGAAATAAGGAAAAAAAATTACTTGATTATATTCTGCGATCAGACTCTATCTTAAATTCTAGAATTTTCTACAATGTTATGAAACAAAAGTGCTACTTTTTGTTAATTATTTAAAAAAAAAAAAAAAATTTGCCTTAGTATTATTTCAAACTGATGCTACATAAATCAGGAATATTCATTTATTTTTATTAGTTCAGGACTATTAATACTTTTCCATCAATGTGAGCTGATATGAGGTGATATATGCAGCTAATCGGTCAGTCTGAAGTCAACAATCTGTCCTGTTCTGACCTTCGGTTGGTCGTAGTGCTCCAGTGACATGGTGACGACGTTGATGCAGATGATGAGGGTGATGAAGAGGTCCAGGTAGTGGCTGGTGCATAACGAGTGGATCATCAAGCGAACGTGGCCGTACCCGGCATAGTACGGCAACTTCTGAGCCTCTGCAGAGACAGATTGAGACAGCGAGAGATCAGTCGTAAGAGAAAAGAGTGGGAGGCTTGGCTTGAGATTGGCAGACACCAGAAATCGCAGATACTGGCAGAGACGAGAGTCAGCAGAGCAAAGCAAAAGGAACAGAGCAGCACTTTTAAGTGATGCAAGAATGTCGCTGGCATTGGGGAAAAATTCATCACCAAATCCCTGGCAACAAAAATATTGATTTTCTTTTTCCGCACGGTACAATGCACACACTGCTCTTAAGTTTTGAGGGTATTTTTAGAAAAAATAATTGTCTTCATGTTTTGGTTAATTGAAATATAGAAACATAGAAAATCATGGATAAAAGTTAAGAAAATGAAAGAAAATGTTAGAGAGTAAAGGATTAAAGTGCTGCTGCATCTGTCTCTGCATGTAGACATGATCACGGCCATTGGAACCAAGCTGAACGGCATTGTCGGTTAACCAAAGTGAACATACCGAAATATAATAGCAAATAGATGGAAATAGTCATCACTGAAGATGTTAATACCAAAGAATGGATATTTCATTTACTAATAGATCGTAAATCACTGAGTTGATTGCCTCATGAGGCACAGGAAATGACTCTATAAATTACACCTTGCTAAGAAATATGAAAAAATCACTCTTAAGGTGCAACACATTGCATCGTGCAATACTCTCACCTCTGGTTTATTCATGAACAAGCTGCTGATCAGGAATCACTGCAGAAAGTGAAGCGGCTGTTAACACGTCAAGCCGAGAGCGTTTACTATCCACAACAGCCAACCTGGTGCAGGCTACACACTTTGACAATTTCTATTTTGAAACAGCTCACTTTCTTACTGTATGCCTCACACTGCCTATTTGGAGAGCTAGAACATAACCCTCAAAAATAAAAAAAATAAATAAAAAAATTGTGGAAAGGTCAGCATCAGGAAGGATGTGCAGTCGATAACGAGGGGGAAAAAAAATCCATGCTGGAACAAAGCAGGTGAGAAGAAGAAAAAAAAGGAGGTGGACAAGGGCAGCGCTAGGTTCGGGGTGATTTCGGCTCACCTAAATTAAGAAGCGAGGAGTCAAAGCAGACGGAAGAGAAGGAGAAGGCGGACAGCTGGGGGAGAGACGGAGGAGTAAAAAAGAGGATGAGAGGAGACAGGAGGAGACGGGAGGAGACAGGAACGACAGCGAGATAAGGCAGGATAAATAAATGAAGAGTGATATGAGTAATGAAAGAAGGACGAAAGCCAGAGACAAGAATGAGATTATTAAAAGGGAATGAAAGATGGTGCAAAAGAAGTTCTAAAGAAAAAAACGGGGGCTGTGATTAATGTTAAGTCTCGGCTTGGGAAGACAAAGTCGCTAATGTGCTGAGGAAAAAAAAAAATCTTAGATCTGTTTCAGCTACATCTCTATTCTTCTGTTGTATCGCCTGGTGTAAATGTAATGGAGTTCCCGAATTTTAAATGTATATATTAAGGCAACAATCTGACGCCATTAGAAAATCAATTTTCCACTCAGGAATAAATGCAGCTGATTGTGCACAGAGTATAATGTAGCTAACAAGCTAACGCTAGCATAAAGCTAGCTACACAAACGTCTCATGACTCCATTCACACACTGTAGCTTAGAAACATGAGCAAAAAAATTGTGACGCTGTAAAAATCTTATAATAATAAAAAAGTAAAAATGGTAGAATAATTAAAATATGTGAAGACAATTTAAAAAAGAAAGAAAAAGGTGAAAATATGTATTTAAAAAATGTGTGATTTAAAATATTATAAAGCACAAAGATTTAACAGAACAAATATGAAAATATTAAAAATGTGTACAAGGTAATAATAAAAGTAATACATAAAGAACATGCCGGTAAACAAAAGGCATAATGCTAGTCATTTGGATGACTTTCGCTTGATGTTTAATGCTTTTTACTTGAATTTGATAATCGTTGGGATTATGTTGTTTGGCAAATTTCGAAAACCGTAGGAGGTTTCTATTAATGAGTACATTCAAATATGTTAGCGTTGCTATAGTAACAACAGGGACTTTTTACAACACATAATCGAAGACTAAAATAAAACCTACGTTAATTAAGGAAAAAATGTGAAGAGGTATTTATTTATTTAACGTTGATGGAAGGAGTCTCCAGTTTCAGCACTTTGTAAAACGTTCTTTTCAATTTTTCTGGGTTACTTTCAGCATTTTTTTTTCTGGTTACTGTCTAACATGACATGGTTTTGTTGTTGTTGTCATATTTACTTCTATTTGCCAGCTGTTAGACTTCCTATACATACCTGCAATGTCACTAAAATCTGTACCTGGAATCTAATTGTAGGTTTTTCTGAACATATCGCTGTGCTCCACTGCACCCGGTTCTTAAACAGAACGAGAGGAAATCATTTCAATCAATGTACCGATGTTAACGTCTTGTTTTTAACCCCACGCTATAATAAAGCGAACAGAACCCTCATGCCCTCCCCGGCTTACTCCGTCTCTTCTTCTCCATTCGCCTCAGCCTTTTCTCCTCCCTCCGTTTGGCCTCCTCGACCTCCTGGTGCTGGCGGCACTTGTGAAAGTTCTCCACCACCACTCCGACGAACATGTTCAGCACGAAGAAGCTGACGATGAGGAGGAATGAGATGAAGTACAGCAGCATCCATGGGTTGTTGTTGGTCACCGGCTGGAAGATAGAAGAAAAATATGGAGGGGGGAAAAAATAGCAGCAGAGGAGATAGGAAAAGACAAGAGAGAGGTGGAGAGGAGAGGAAGAAGAAAACATAGCAGGTGAAGGAAAATAACGATGTTTTATATATCTAGTGGAGAACAGAAAGAAAGAAACATGCTAGAACGTTTTTTTTACCATTTAAATAACACATTTAATGTATTATTATTTTTATTATTATTATTTAAAATGTTTATACATGTTAATTTGCACCATAATAATTTTATTTAATTATTTCACAATTCTTTGATCAGATTTAATCTTAAATTCCTAAAAAATTAATAGAAATTAAGTTTCCATCATTTTCTGAAAAAGCTACACATGAAGCAAATTCTAAAACTTGAAATTATAATTATATTTATTATACAATAATTATTATATTTATTATAATTCATTAGTATTTGTTGCAACTGATGCTACACAAGTGAGGGATATTAATTCTTAATTATAAAGAACAGTTTAAATAAAACAGATTAATTAATGTAAAAAATAAATAAATAAAAACATTTGTTTATCAAGGAAAGTTACTCAAAAATCCAAAAAAAATAAGAAAGTCGAAAGTCGAAAAATATAATAAAGAAAGAAAGAAAGAAAGAAAGAAAGAAAGAAAGAAAGAAAGAAAGAAAGAAAGAAAGCTGAAGAAAGAACCTTAAAAACAACACAAAAGCAACGCCCCACATAGCCAAGTAGTGAATAACATACAATAAATACATCATTTTGTATGTTTTTCTTTCTGTTTGTTTATACACTGTGAAAAAAATCATCATTAATGAATATTTATAGAGCTTGTAGTTATGATTCATGTCTCAGCGTGTCAGACGTGTCGTTATCTAATCCCTCACCAAGCGTGCAAAACCCTGTTACACAAAGTCTATATTTAAAAACTTCAATTTATTTTATCTTCGATCTGTTACGGAATTAAAGTTGTCCTGCGTCAGTCTAGACTGCAGATTTAGCTTCTCTTAAACATTTCCTGAATGAGGGCTGCAGAAAGAGGAGAAACAGTGTTTTTGTTCATTTTAAGACACCCACAGAAATATAATACCATAAAATCAGAAATAATTAGTTAATAAAATAATTGGTTTAAAAAATGCAGGCGGAAGTGGTAAAGTAAAATAATAATTTTATAATAATTTTATTTAAATTTTTTTATAATTTTATAAAACTGGATTTGAATGAATAAATCATTCGGAGTAATTAAAAAAAAAAAAAACTGTGGTAGATTCTGAAAGTAACTGCATAAATTATTAATCAGACTCTGTACTTTATGTCATGAAATATCATCTTCTTGGATGCTGTAGGCAGAAATCCAGAAAAATAATAAAAAAACGTGATTATATTATACTATTCCACTGTTCTGGTGTGTGTGTGTGTGTGTGTGTGTGTGTGTGTGCATTTCATATTTCTCTACTACCTGTTGATCTATTCCAACTGCATCGAGTCCATGGTACATTATATTGACCCAGCCATCTTTAGAGGCCAAAACAAACAGAGACATCAGCGCCTGGGGAACAACACAGACCCACAAACACACAATGGTTATTTATGTAATGTGGGTAATGTTTCATCTCTGAAATCAAAAACTTGTGCAAGTTAATGAATATGTTAATGAAAATAAAGTGACCTAACAAACAATTACAACAAAAATAAAACTACTTCAAACAAAAACATAAAACAAAAACAAGCAAAAAAAGGAATATTTTGAAACGCACACACACAAATAAAATAAAATAAAATAAAATAAAATAAAAAACACACACACAATTAATCAACCAAACAACAAACAAGCAAAACAAATAATAATACAAACAAATAATAACCAAATAAAAACATTAAATAAAGCAAAGACACACTAGACAAACAAACAACAGAATGCTGAGTACAGATTATAAATAACTAAAAAAAACACTAAAACTACAGTAAAGTTAAAAAGATCCAACCCAACAAACAAAAACAAACAAACAAACAAACAAACAATAGAATATGAAACAAACAACAAAATTGCAAACAAAAAAAAACACTTAAAAAATACTATGGCTTGATTTCTGCTAGTGGTGCTGACTACAACAAAAATTAAATAATAAAAAAAGTAAAAAATATGTAAAAACTAAAAATATAGCAAAAAAATGCCAAAAAACCCCTCCTAACATTTAAACAAAAATAAATTATTGTATTCCATTGATATCCCAAATTTGTGGTGCTCAATACTAATAAAACATCACACTAAAAACTAAACAAAACTCATTCATCTTTAGCAACAGCTTTGTCCCAGTTCCAGTCCAAAGCCTGTGTGAGGTGGGAATACACCCTGGATGTGACACCTGTCAATCGTAGGGCACTACACACACACACACACACACACACACACACTCACTCATTCACACTTAAAGCCACCTAAGGTATGATTTCAGGAGCACAAAGGAAAGTCACAAAGACGATTGCAGAATATGCTACACTCCACACAAACAGACAAAACATTATTTAAAAAAAATTCGATTATATTAAAATATTATATATAAAACATTTGTGTACCTGCCCCAGGTTGTCAAAGTTATACTTGTGATGAACCCATTTGTATTTAGCCAACAGACAGTCAGACTTATTGGTGATATTCTTGACATCCAGGCCAACACAATAGTAGAACTTTCCTTTGAAGAGCTGAAACACACACACACACACACACACACATACACAAACAGATATTTGTATTAGTCAATGTTTCATTAAGATCCCAAATGCAATATTGAGGTTAAGATAAGGAAATATAAATCGTGGCTCTAAAGAGTACAGTATGAATGAGGACAAAGAGATGAGCTTTCAGCATTCATTTACAGGCCTAGAGAGATCCAATACGGTGAGGAAGGGGAGGGTGAGAGACACAGCGATCAGTATGAACACTCTGATGGGTTTTGACACAGAGCAGTGAGAGTAAGTAAAGAGATGATTAAATAGCAGATGAGGCTCGAGGGAGGTTTTTTTGGGTGGGGGTGAAGGGGGATAGATTGGTAGGGAGTTATGTGAGAAGGGCTGGGATTGTGGGACTAATAGAAATAAACTGGTTCCAACCTGCACTCCGAGGATGCCAAAGATGATGAAGAACGCACAGCAGATGAGCACAATGTTTCCTATGGGCTTGAGAGACGTGATGAGCGTCTCCACCACCAGCTTCAGTCCAGGAGCTCGGCTGATCACCCTGCGTGCACAAGATGCCACACAAATGCTGTTGAATGCAGTGCTCAAATCTGATTGGTCCGGCAGTAATTCAAAGCGAAGGATTATATTAATCTCATACATTAGTGTTTCTATGGTAACAGCTTATTCAGATGGACTTGATTAACTTGAAGTCTGTCCATTGTTTTTGGGGTTTTTTTTTTTTTTGGGACTACTTATCATACACAGGGTCACAGGGAACCTGGAGCATATCCCAGGGCACAAGAAAGTGGGACACTATGGACAGGGCACAGTAGTTCAGTAGCCTTTATCTGTCACATATATATTACTGCACAGTGAAATTCTTTCTTCACATATCCCATCCTTAGAGCGTTGGGGTCAGGGCACAGGGTCAGCCATGATGCACCACCCCTGGAGCGGGGGGGGGGGGGGGGGGGGTTGGGGGGGAGGGGTTGGGGACCTTGTTCAAGGGCCCAACAGTGGCAGCTTTGCAGTGCTGGGGCTTGAACCCAGATCTTCTGATCAACAACCCAGAGCCTTAACCACTTGAGATTCCACTCCGCCTACTATTCATGTCTTTGGTCTGGGAGAGGAAACTGGAGTACCAAAAAGAAAACCCTCAAAGGACCAGGAGAACGTACAAACTCCACCCACAGACAAGGCAGAGGCAGGAATCACCTGGCAGGTGTGAGGGAAAAAAAATGCTATCCACTAAACCACCCAGCCCTCTAACATAAGACTAATAACCAACAAATGTGCTGTTATTTAAAAATGAATAATGGATAATATAATGAAGTAACTTCTAATGATATTTGTTATGGTGAAACCTTCTGAAAGGAGTCTCCAGTGTCAGTGCTGTAATTTATGGCACATTCAGATCTACCTAACGGCGTAATGAGCTCAAATTAAAAAAGGACAATTCATTCATCTTTCAGCATTATCTTTCTTTCATCAGGGCCACTTCAAGTTTGTGCAATGTAGCGTAGCAAAATGCTCTAGCCAAGTAGCCTGGGTATTGTTGGCAGGTGTGTGTATCCACGCACACACACACACACACACATGGAGCAGGTGCAGGTTGGAGCAGAAGCTTCATATTAAAATGTTTCATGCGAGTGGACAGGGATAAATTTGTTACAGAATACCAGCAGCTGCTTCAAATATACGCCTCAGAAAAGGCAGCTTTGAGAAGAAACAAGACTAGAGCTAAAACACTTCAAATATACTGAATTCTTCCCTCATGATGGGTAAAGAGAAGTATTTCACATGGATTATTTAGTTAATTCATAAAAATAAAAGCCTTTTAGCTAGTTACGATGCTAATTAAGTGAGACTAGCTTCTGTAAAGTGAATCTGTCACATGCTAGCTAACCTAATGTTTGAAGTAGCTGTATGTTATCGAAGGCTAATTTTAGTCAAACAAAAATTATTGGCTAACTTAGCATTGTATTGTAAGCATTGGCTATTAGCATATTTAGCTTTCTAGCACATATCTAATGCATATAAACAAAGTCATGCCGGATTAAAAAGTGCCTTAAATGCTTCTTTTCCACTTTATATCTTTTTAACTACAGATATTGTAATAAATGACATTACAATATGTTTTTAACATATCAACAATTTTCTGAAAAGTTTGCTGTACATCACTTGTGACTACATTATCCTGTAACTCCCACATATAAAGAAAAATAGCTGCTACATTGCTGGAATTTATAAAGTAGGTGTACAGTGATCCTATTATTACTTCACTTCAACTATTGACTCATTAAAGGTATATATAGTGTGTATAACATGACAGGAAAGCTTGATACTGGCTCCGGCATGCTGCTAGATCACTTTATTTATTTAGTTATTTATTTATTAATTATAGATTTGACATTTCAAAGGAAGTGTGTGTCCTCCGAACCTGAGAGGACGCAGGGTTCTGAGTAGCCGTAGGACACGTAGCACACCTAGGATCTTGGCCCCTCCCGCCATTGACACCACAATGTCAATCAGAGACACAAAGACAAGGAAACCATCCAGAATGTTCCAGCTGCTGCGCAGGTAGGCACGATCTCCCAGATACAAACCCATCGACACTACCTGAGAGAGAGAGAGAGAGAGAGAGAGAGATTGTTTCACACAATTTTAAAAAATGACACGTTTTATAACAGGGGAAAAAGAGGCGTCTGCTGTCATTTTGACAGAATGCCATAAGGGCTTAGGCTTAGGAGAAACTTATGTAAGGCAAACGATGAGAAAAAAAAATGATAAAAAGATGTTCGAAAGAAATCAAACATGACATCAACGAGACTCTGCTTTCGTATGTCAAGCCCAAAGCGGTGTGATGTGACCATGATGTGACCGATAGGAGCCAGGCCGGATGCTGATCTACAAACCCTTAACCGTGAAGGCATGAGAGTTTGGCGTTTAAACACATGACAGCGTCAAAACACCGTCAATCTTGACAGCGTTCTCAACAGCAGCCGCATTCTCGGGTGGATTTTGAGCTTTTTCGTTCCCAGTGAGTTTCTGTTTCATGCTCACCTCGATTCCTCGACCAAACAATATCAGTGTCACTGAGAGATGCGCAGAGAAACGAGAGGAAAGAAACTTTTTCATGTTAAACTGCAACACTTTGTATTTCATATGCTACAGTAAGTACAGTATTTCAACATTTCTTAAAGATACTATTTCAAAGATAAGTTTAAAGCTTGATCAGACAAACAGCTGATATTTATCTCGTCACTGGAAAAGTAACTCATTGTTATGTGTACAAAAAGATTATCTCTGACGATCCTACTTTTCACAGCTGGATGACTTCATACTTGCAAACGTATTAGCATATTGCACATTAAAATTGAAAAATAAAATCAGCAGAATGACATAAATGGGAGATCTGGTTTGTTATCCAGATATTGATGATTAATTGCATCGTGTAAATTGGGCTTTTTATTACTCTCTCTCTCTCTCCCTCTCTCTTTCTCTCTCTCTCTCTCTCTCAGCTCAACTTGTTAATGACAGACTCTGTTAGGCTTGTAATGAAGTGAGTCAGAGAAACCCAGAGAACAGAACAGACACATGATAGAATGCCTATGAGAAATTAATGGAGTAATTAATACCATCGTCAGCTAATTACACATCTGCACTGGGGGTTGGTGGGGGGTAATAAAGAGGGAAGGAAAGGGGAAAAAATGATATGGATGCACTGCTAATTGGTAAATCTAATATATTATCTACTAGTATACAGTTTATCACTTGCTTCCGAAGGTTTATAAGGGGTCTTCTGGTCTTTTGGTAAGTCATAGAAATGAAAATGGAGTTACAGTGGAACCTCGGCATATGAATGCCCTCCCTTACGAATTCTTTCCTTAAGAATTGATACTTTGTAAGAAATTTGGGCTGGAAAAACCTTCAGAAAGTGAGAATGTGATATATTGTTTTATATATACAGCAGATTAAAAAAGCTACACATCCCTGTTATAGTTTTTGTGATGAAAAAAAAAATCTTGTGATTTTGCAACCAACAAGATTCAAGTGAAAAACATTGAAAAACTTATAATAACCTGATAGCACAAGAATAAACCCCTTTTTTTTCATATAATACAGGAGCATGCGGCTGTCCTCAGAATGAACCCATCATCAGGTGACGTTATCAATGAAGTGAAACTGATTAACCAAATGATTAAGCAAATATAGCTCAAGGGTTTCTGTAGGAAACTCCTGACATCTTCCTCGTATCTGACTGCTGAAGCCAGAGATTACAAAGAGCTTACAAAGCATGCACAAGATGCACATCACTGAAAGGAAAGGTTTCGATCAGGAAAGAGATCAAATCAACTTTCCAGAACATTAGATGTACCATGGAACACTGTGAATGCCATCATCAATGAATGGAGAAATCAAGGAACGACAGTGACATCCCCAAGAACAGGATGTCCATCCTGAATTGACAGAAGATCAAGACAAACACTTACAGTATACGCAAGGCTGCCAAGAGACCTAAGGCAACATTACAAGAGTTGCAGGAATGTCTGGATATAAGGTAGGGTGACTAGATGGAGCAATAGAAATCATCCACAACCTCCTTAATCATACCAAACTAAAATGTGATTTAAGGGTTCTCATAATTCTAAATGATATGTTTGGTGTACAAATATCCACAGTAAAGCATGGTAGTGGTAGCATCAAGCCGCGACTGGGGCTCTAGTCGAGATAAAGGGAATAACAGATGGCTCCAAATACCAATCTATTTTTGCCGCAAAGCCGACAGGCCTCTGCTGAAGCTGAAGGTGAAGAAAAAAAAATTACCTTCCAACAGGATAACAATCCAAAGCCTCAATCCAACTCAACAAAGAAATGGCTTCAAAAGAAAAAGATCAAATTTTTGGACTGGGCCAGTCAAAGCCATGATCTAAATCCTATTGCAAACCCAAATCCAAGGATTTGCACATCTGTAATTTGATAGATCTGAAGCATTTTTGCAAAAAAAAAAAGAAAAAAGGAGGGGAATCATAATGCTAAATCAAGACTTGATAGATGCTTAACATTTCTGTTTGTTTTTAATTGTATTTTGTTGGTTGTTATATCACATAAATGTAGAAAAAGTTCTGACGAGTTCATGGCACAAACACGTGCAATAATCACAGTGCAAAATATTTGAAAAATATTTTTGAGAGCTTTGTATTTATAGATTTTAGGTAAACTGAAAACTAAAAAGCTTTATTTATTTATTTATTTATTTATTTTCAATTAAACAACAAAGGCAAACTTTGTACATAATAATAATAATAATAACAATAATAATAATAATAATAATAATAATAATAATACATAATATTAATAATAATAAATAAATAATAAATAATAATAAAACTTTCCATGTTTGGTAAACTGTTTTTATATTTTCTGAAAATAGAGCTCAGTTTTTTTTTTAAATCAAAATCCTAAAATTTTTGTCTGTTTTCCAGAATTCAACCTTAGGCTCTTCAGATGAGTTTTCCCAAATACCAAATTTGCCCCAAAACATTTTCCTCTCACCTCAACAGTCAATGAACAGTCAAAACTTGTTTCTCAGAACAAGTTTAGCACTGTAGCTTAAAGTCTAAATGAATATGTCTACCAGTCAAACATTAACTGTTTATTATATACCTTCAAACATACTTACTTATGTTGTGTGCATGATATTTGTGACAAAACATGTCCAAACAATCATTTTAAAAATCCATAATCACATTCGTCCTCATGGATTTAGCCAGTGCAGAGGAATTTAGCAAATGAGGAGAGTGTTTTTTTAGAAATTTAGCCATGCATTTTGCATGATGCTAAATTTGAGCATATAAGCTTCTCTTACACATTAGCAACACCCTGATTACCTTTTTATCCAGTGGGTAAGTTGTATACGTTTTACTTTTGGCTAAACTATTTCTTTGCTAAGACAAGGCTCACTCTAACAGATTTTTGAAATCATTCCCACGTTATTTGTGAGACGATCTCCATAAGGAAGTCCATCTCACTGCGAAACCCTGGAGTGTGACAGCATGCCTAAATTATACATGACTTCAGACTATTAAAAAAGATATTTAAAGCTTGAAACTGACATTCATGCATGAATAAATAATTTCAAGAGCCATAAAGCCTAGTCTATAAAAAGATAGAATTAAATATGCTTTTCTTTTAGAAAACCCGCAAGCATTGTCGCAGACACAGCTGGAAGCCCGTGTAGCCGATCTAAATCGGATTGGATTGTTCAGACAGACAGCAGTTTGTACGAACATAGAGGTGTATTTACCTTGACCGTCATCTCAGCTACGAAGATGGCAGTGAAGATATAGTTAGAGATGGTAAGAAAGACTCGCTCCTATAGTCAAAAATAGGGAGAAAGGAAAAAGAAAGAGCAGAGCACAATTATCTTCTACGCATCTTTTACAGTTCTAATAACAGTAAAATGGAGCACTTCGAAGCAAATAGCCGAGCAGAAACAGATGAAAATGGCAGCATTCTCAGAGGAAAAAGTGTATGAATAATCTCCGGCCTTTATTATTCTGGATAAGAGAACATGTAAATGTCAGCTTGGTGAAGCAGAGTCATGCCTAGTACTCCAAGGAGAACAAAACTAACAGTACACCAGTAGAACTTTCTTTCAATAAGTTGTATATCTTTAGATGCAATAAAAAAAAATCTCAATTTTAAAATTCTAAAATCTAAATTAAAATCCATTTTAATAAACTCAAAACAATCCAGTGAATACGTTAAAATTGTTAAATCCACCAATTCTAGAAAGTTTCTCTTTTTAAGGGAAAAAAAATGCAAAAGCAATCTATAATAATTCTAGAATTCTTAATTTGAGAATTTTGTTCAAAAATATTTAATTCTGTGAATTCTCCATCACCAGATTTTGCAACTAGCAGAACAAAACCAAAAGCACATTTGTAGAACTTCAATACGGTCAATAAGTTCTTGATTTTTAGATGGGTCTGTAGTGTTGATGGGATAAAGATAGAAGTAACTCCTACCAGACTGCCTTGGTGAATCTTGGGTCTTTCAAGGGCTACTGTGATACAGTTGAGGAAGATGAAGGCCAGCACTACATAGTCAAACAGTTTATGAGCAATGATCTTTTGGCAAGTCAATCTGAACCTAGAGAGAAATGGAAGGAGAGTTGAGTTAATACTTCAGTTGCACCTCAGTGGCATCCCTTGATACCAACCTCGGCATGAGGTGAAGGAACAAGAGGCCTTGTGTTGTATTTCTTAAGGCAGTTGCTAAAATAAGTGTTCTTTTAACTGAACAAGAATCTCAGCTTTGCTTTCTTAGAAGGAAAAAACAGTTGTGTGGCATGCTGTGATTCTTCTGATTCACCTGCTTCACCTGTTACTCCCTAGGGCTCGATCAATACCCTAATCAAAACTACCACACCATCACCATCTCATCTTTCAACAGCCTTCACTTCGGCTTTTGTTCTGTTTCATCAAGTGCCACATTCCCTCCATCTCTCTTTATCTTCATTCCTTTCCTGTCTTGCTCGTCATTACCGTTTCCTTGTAACCTTCGTCTCCATCTATGCAGCATTTTCACAATCCAGTCGACTATCCTCACCTCCAATTCACATTCCTATATCTCAACCTTTACATCCTTCCATACTATTGCACTATCCTCCCAACATTTTCACCCTCCATCCCATCAAACCAATCCCTACATTCTTCTACTGCCATATACTTCTGTTCTATAGCTCCATCTCCCATTCATTTTACCATTCTACCATTATATAAATCAATCTCTTCACCTTCCATTCCACCAATATTCCTCCAACTGTCTACCCATTTCACCTTCCAATTCACTATCCTATACATCCATCTCTCCATCCTTGTTACCTTGTTAACCTGTATTCTTGAATTTTACCATCCTATATCGCCAGTTGTCTTGCACTTTCACCCTCTATTCCCCTATTCCATCCCTCCATCCTCCAGACCATAAGCTCTTCTTCTAGTCAATCATAGACCTGCTTCACTCCATCCTTTTCTCAGTGTCCATTCCAACATCATGTAATTCCCTTTCTTCACTCTTTTCACCTTCCATTCAACATCTATAGGCCTTAATCCCTCCATTCCTTAGGCCACCCTTTATCTCAATTATTCCTCCCTTTTTAATCCATATTTTCATTTCCATCCTGGAAAAAAGTTCTTGTCATCTTTACTATCCTATACATTCATCTCTCCATCCTTTTTACCTTCCTTCCCACCAATCCACTGCTCAGTCTCAGAATTCTTGCATTTTGCCATCCTATGTCTCCAGTTTTCTTGCACTTTCACCCCTATTCACCTATTCTTTTATACTATTCCATCCTTTTCCCCCATGGATTCCACCACACCATACAATAATCTTCTCATTCCTTTCAATCCTCTAATCAGTGATAGACCTCCGTCTCTCTATCCATTGCTCAGCATCATATTCACCTTCCATTATAAACCTTGATCCCTCCATTCCTTTTAAATCCACATCTCCTGAAGAAAGGTCAGGAGATGTCATACTATCCCGTCCTTTTCTTATGGTTATCCTCACTGTAGGTTATACTCTTGATGGATAAGGTGTATAACCTACAGTGAGGTTATAAACCCCACTCTATGACATCACACCATCTCTCAACTTGTCAAAATTGGATGATATCTTTAAACACAATAAAGGTCCACACTTAAGACTCAAAGTTGCTGACTATACCTTTCAGTAATCAGGGGCTGTTTTTTTTATATTTATATACATTTTCTAAACCAAAAATTAGACTGATATCTGATTAGTATAAATATTTTAGAAGACTCACTTGTTCTCAGGGGAAAACAAATACACAGACCAGTCTTCCCTCGTCTCACACCAGTCTGGGCGATAAACCTCAATCATCTTCTGGATCCGAAAACACAGGCTCTTTAAAAGGAGTACAATAAAACACACAATTTCACAAAGTGTAAAACTATAGTTAACTACTCAGCAAACACAACTGCAGGCAATTTGATTCCAACAAACATGTCATTTTCTTAGAAAGTGCATTCCATTAAGTTCGCTATTTCTGAAATTAAATAAATAAATGAATAAGCAAATAAGTGTAATGCAGAGACCATCAAACATCTTAGTCAGTATCAACTACTGCCTTTCACACAAGAAACCATTTGTAATGATGCACTATAGTTAGTAATGAGGTGTTATTGTGTGTAGTGACAGAGAGAAATCTGAATCTCGCATTGTCTTCCTGTCACAAGAGAAGAATCAGAAGCAGAAATAAAGTGCTGCCGGAAAGCTATTATTAAGAAGAGTGCTACATCAGGGTCTGGTAGTGAATGGCACAAGATGCTATAATGATATACACGGAAGAAGAAAATTGAAATATGCTTTTCAGACATAGTTTGTTTTATTCTTTCAGATGGTTATCTTGTCATACGTTTCATTTAAATGGTAGTGCATGTACGGCATCAAGACATTTGTGGAGCAGACTGGGAAAACCCTTCATATGATAAAATTTTGACAACCATAATACATTTTCAGAAACTGTTTTATCAGATTTGGGGTCACAGTGGACCCAGAGCTTATCTCAGGAAAACTTTTGTCCATTTTTCAATTGAAAAATAAAGTTGTATAAATAATATAAATTGATGTTTCTAAATTTTGGATCCGAGTTTGTTAAATCTGTTGTGATACATAACTTACATAGTCTGTCTCCTCGTCAAGGTGGGGTTTGTCCTTCCGGGCATTGAGTTGGGGATAAACCTCACTCAGCAGTGCTCTTTGACGGATTGGCGCTTTCCCGTTACAGTCCTGGTGTTGTTCCCCACACACACTTTTCTTCCTGATCAGAAGGGGGCGCTGCAATGGAGGCCCAGGGAGCTGGAACTGCTCAGGGAGCTCGAGTGAGAGGGCACGTCGATCGCGCCGAAGGGGGTAACGACGAGAAAGGTGAGGTGGATGATGTGAGATTTGAGGGCGTGGGGAGAGGAGCGACTCCCGCTCAGCAGGGTGGGAATGGGGACCTCGGACCCGCAGGCTACCCCCTACCGTCAAGCCCCGAGTAGCACGACCCACGCTGTTCCAGCTAGAGCGGCGACTCCATGCTGACTGAGGGTGGGGGCGTCCCCAGTGTCGGTACAAGGAACTACGGCCATGACGCTGAAGGGATGGAGAAATGAGAGGAATAAAAAAAGAGTAAGCGCCTTTGAATTCCACTTGTAGCTCAACAAATCTTAGTTTGTTAATGCACTATTGTATCTACTGCTGTGTGTGTGTGTGTGTGTATGCTTGGCTATAGTGCCTTACAAAGATAATTGCAGGCTGTATATGTTTGCTGTAAAAGAGGACAATTGCCCATATTTAGTGCCAGTGGAGGTAACGAAACAGTTGCCATAGAAACCTTGTTAACTGTTATTAAGTCATCTAAAATTACTTTAAGCAGGAGGCGATGCCATGTGCCAACAGGAGACACAGCGCACACACTTGCTACTTGGTAAGTGTCAAATAAAGCATAGCGCCGTGACAACCTGATTCAAGACGAAAGTGAGAAACAAATGGTACAAAATTTGGTTGATTTATGTGGAGCAATTATGACAGAAACTGCAAAATACTGTGAATGGAACACATATGGTGATTGATTAGCCAGCACTGTGTGTGTCTGTGTGTGTGTGTGTTGTTTGTGGCCGCATGCTGTATTCCATACACGTTTTTACTCACAGAAAAATCAGGTTTCACTAGCATGGCTAATCTCGTGATCTCCCATCCATGGTGCGTCACAACACTATATTTAAACCATCGAGCTTTCTCTCCTCCATTTCTCTCTCTATCTCTCTCTATCTATGGCTGTCTCAATTAAAGAGGAGTTGCTATGGAAACCAGTCATGGTTTGGCTTGGTATCTTACCCAGGGAATTTTGGTCTCACTAACATGCTCTTACACACACATACACACACACACACACCGTGGACACTCACAGGGAGCGCCAGGGCACTCTCTGGCCGAGTGATTTCTAATCAAAGCAATAATTATTGCAAATGTTTCATTGACTCATTAGCGGCATGTGACTTTCCAGCAGAAGCAGCCAGCATGCACAGAGGGCTGATGGGAATCACACACACTCAGTGGGCTCACAGTTGGCAATTTGAATCCAACTCTGCCTCAAATGTGACTAATCTGTCCAAAGCTGAGCATGAGGTTTAGACGCTAGTCACTACTGAATCAGCAACAGGATAAGCACTCGATTTTTCGGACCAGACTCTAAAGCTCATGAAAATGTGTAATTAAAGTTTAAGACTTCTCTGCAGCATTACTATCAACAACTGAATTACATTCCCTATAAACAAAAATTGCTTGTGTTAATCCAAGCAATAGAGTTTGATTGCTTTCGATATTTACAGTTGCTATAGATAAGTACATTTTTTGCTTGTTTTCTGCACTTCATTTATTTCTGTTAACTGCACATCAGCTGGAACTAGAATTTACCACCAACTATCTTTTGGAAGAATGATAAGCATCTGTCCAATACAGGAAGGGATCTGTGAAGAATCTGTGCCAAGCCCCTAGTGAATCTTTTCTGACATCTTTGAAAGACACTTTAGGTTGATTTTTCCATATTTCTGTCAGCCAAGTGTATATAGATCGCATTTCCTAATTCCGACATTTGAAAGGTGATTGGTTTGACGGATTGTTTGGCATTGAGCTCTCACCAGTGAGAAAGAACGTTGCTCCAGGCTGCTCTTGCCCAGACTGGTGACACTGCTCTTACGAGATTCCTCATCCAAATTTATCATTCCTCCTCCTATAGGGTTCATCTCTAGGTGCCCATTAGGGGTCAAAGCACAAAGTTTAGGATCTGGAAAGAAACAAGGAACAATGAGTACAATGAGTCAGGTAAAAATTCCACCACAGCAATTTTCAAAAAAATTTATGGGTAAAAAAATCCATCTGAATTATATACGAGGCGAGAATTATACAACTAAGCAGGTTAACATCTGTGACTTTGTTGTACCAGGTTGTTTAAGGGAAATGGATGGGACCAGCTGCCTGCTAGTTTCCTGTTTATGTACTGAAATAGACTGAAAAAGCTACTTCACTTTCTCCGCATTAGAAATTTACGCTGACCCTCAGTCAAGGCTGGCAAGTGGATTGACTTTGAGTGCTTCTCCCACAATTTTCTAAACAGTGTTGACTGTAATATAAATTATTAAACCATACTGTGGTAAGAAGGTTCAGGGAGAAGAGAGATATACAGCAGTGGAAAAAAAAAGAAAGAATCAAAATATGACTCACACCCAACAGGTCAGGTAATTACTAGGAATATCTTCACATACTAGGACATAAGAAACACATATTGAGCTTCCATAGAGGCTGCTGCCACTTCTCTCTGCTTGATCTAAGTGCTGCATGAGGTAGCCTACAGAGCAAATCATGATTTGCACATCACAGTAAAGGATCTTTGCACTGTACAAAAGCATGAGATGTAAACTGAAAGCGCCAAACTGATCTGGTTCAGCTGAGGAGAGAAACAGGGGAGAAAAGGAAATAAGTGGGCTAGAGATGGGTTTTAGAGAGAGTAGGAGTCTGGGTCTGGGCTAGGTTAAGTGTGGACAAGACAACCAACACTCTTTCTTTATTTTACAGTGTAGAGTGGAGGTAAGCAGTGAAGTAGGTCAAGTGAGGAAATTGGAGCCAGGAAATAGGAAATGGACAAGAGAGATGAGTGGCCTTTTGTAGGCTTAATTAAAGCCAAAAATAACAGAAACCTTTAGTGGACTCATAATGATCAATGTAAATGAAGTCATACTACTAAAAAATTATACCATTATTAAGACTCATACAGGAGAGAAAAAACCCTCATATTTGGTTGTGAACTTATTCTGGAGAGGAATCTCATTCTGGAGAAGATACACACTGTAAAAGAAACTTATACTGGAGTAGGATTTATAATGGAAAAACAAATCATTACTTTGGTGAAGGAGTGGAGAAAGGACTTATGTTGTATAAGGATTCCTGCTGGAAAAGGAACTATACTTGAGAAGAAGGGACTCATTGTGTAGAAGGAGCTCATATTGGGCACAGGAGAAGGGACTTAAAGAAGTAAGAAGTCATCCCAGAGAAGGGATTCATGCTGCAGAAGCAAAGACTCGCTGGGGAAATAGGGCATGTATTGGAAAATGACAAAAGGCTCAAGTTGGAAAAGACTCAAATTGAAGAGCTACTCTATGTCTGAAAATGGTAAATTGCTGGATGCTACGGCCATTCTGGATAATGATGAAAGTACTAGAGAAACCAAGAAGAATGGACTCATATGTGGTACAACCTGTAGATTGGACTCACCCTGGAGAACTGGGCACTGGAGAAAGAAATATATAATAGAGAAGTAAAGTGTCCTCCTCGATAAAAGACTCATAGCTGAGGGAAAAAAAGACTCATCCTGTAGAATGGGGTCAAAGGTACTGGAGAAAAGCACATGCAATAAAGATCTACGAAGTCTTCCTAGATAAGGGGCTCATTGATGAGAAGAAAAGACTCATCCTGGAGAATAGGGCCATACCAGGTACTGGAGGAAGTGACATATAATAAAGAAGGAAGAAGTCCTCCTGGAGAAGAGACTCATTGTTGAGAAGAAAGGACACATCCTGGAGAATGAGAACATACCAGGAACTGAAGAAAGACATATATAATAGAGATATATAGAGAATTAAGGAGTTTTTCTAGAAAAGGGACTCATAGTTAAAAAGAAAGGACTCGCCATGGAGAATGGATTTGTATTGGGAACTGGAGAAAGGGACTTATAGAAGAGAGGGGACTCATATGCTGGAGAACTGAATAATAGAAATACCCAATATCAGACAGATAATAGAAAAGAAAGACTCATCCAAGAGCTGGAACTCATACTGGGAAAGATATTCATCCAAGTCAAGGGAGACATAATAGAAAGGGACTCATACTGGATAAAAAATTAATCTGAAGATGGACATGCTGAACAAGAAACTCATATTGGAGAAGTATTGTATCAAATAAGCTATAGGTATTATCCAGTTCTGTGTTTGTATCATTGGTTGGACTGGTGTTCTAGGAGTGGGATGCATGCTACACTGCAAATCCCATTATCGTTAACCTACCAGAGAGCTGGAGCGAGTCTTTGTGTCTATCACTTCCATCATAGTTGGAGGACGAGCCATCATCATCTGAATATGAGCGATTAGCATCACCCTGATGGAGCAATAACAGAAGAAATAGAAAGGGTTAACAAGTTAAACAAGTGCTAAAGCCATTGCAATAGATTATGTGTAGAGCTATATGGTGTTAAAATTCTTAATTTTTTTTTTTTTACAATGCTATTGACATTTCTAGAGAAAACATCCAGTCCAGTTGCCTTGCCTCTGCCTGAAATCCCTCTACCAGGATGGCAACAAGTAAGTTAAAAAGCACATAGTTTCCAAACGTCATGAGAGCCACAAAATAGAGAGCTGCCAGAGGAGAGGTGGAGGCCATGCCATTATACAACACCACATTCCAGTCCTCCTGAGTCAGGATCTAAAAGGGATACACACACACACACAAATATATATATATATATATTTCTCTTGATGGTGAGTGATTGACATAATAATTCTAGTTGTTTTCTTGAGTGTTTACGTGAGTGCAATACCTGAAAAACAGTCACTATGGCCCATAGAAGAGAGTCAAAGTTCTTCCTGTCAGGGACCGTGTCTCCAGCGTCGGTCTTCAAACTGAACTTACAGCCGAATATATGCATTCCCAAGATACTGGAATGAGAGAGACAGGTGCAGAAAGTGGTATTTGCACATCTTATGGTTAAATCTCAATCCATACAATGTTCTCTGCCACCTTGTTGACTCTTCCTTCTTTGTTTTTCCTTCATGCAGCAAAGCTTGAACACACACTACAGGTGGATCATTGATAATGATCACTAGCTAGCCGTTATGCCCATTGCTCAGATTTTACCTGTATATTTGAATGCCCATAGGTGATATCATCTTGCATGATATCGACTTCCCAAACCTTGTACTTCTTATTTCTTGAAATAAGCAAGGTATTTCTAAGTATTTCTCAAACTATTTTCCAATTTGACTGATCTTTTTTTTTAACCAAAAATTTTTGTCACACACAGGTGACCTTTTATACAATGTTACTGCAAATGGTATATTTTTAAGGTTTTTGTCTATTACTTGTATCTTTCAACAGCATCCAATTCTATTTTTTACCATTATTCCTTTCCTTTTTGCTGTACAATTTAATGAAATATGACTACTTCTATGTATACATGTATATTTGTAGCATTCGGCAACTATAAATGAGGCTTGTACCTTAACAAACTGTTGTCCTAGACATTGGTCGATGGGATCGATGACTGAAGTTCTTTTTCCTCTTTTCTTATTTATTGTAGTGAAGTGTTTGAAGTCAATTCACTCAACTGATCAGAATCAGTGAGTGAGTAAAGTGATTATGTTTGACAAGTTCATCAACAATCATCGAACATGCCTGAAAGCGATGAGGTTCTATTCACCGAGCGAGTCGATTGTGTGGATGGTACAACATGTGCACATTATTGACTCGGCTTGGCTCATTACTTATTAGTTCTTTTGTGCTAGTCAGAGTTTCTGGGTTTATCGATATATAGCCCATAAAGGAAGCCAAGCCAGTTGTATAAAAATACAGGCAGCTTCAAAATAGTTGTTCTTAATACATTAGACTATGTGGTGTTTTGTGTAACAATGAAATGAAAGGACTTTAAACAAATTGTTTGTATCAGGCTAGGTAATACCTGCTAGGTAACAGTAGCTAGCTAGTCAAATGCCTCATAACCTCAAAATGGTGAAGTGTGGGATAAGTTAACATATCCATAGCCAGGATATTTCCAGTGTGGTTAAAGTTCTATTGGAGTCCCAAAGCTCTAAAATCTCACTCTACATTTGTTATCTGTGTGTTTGTGTATGTGTGTGTGTGTGTGTGTGTGTATACACTGAGAATAGGCTGTTATTTGTCTTTAGGTTTCTGGGTCAGCATGACAGAACTAAGAGACACAGAAGTAGAAAAATGTCTAGCGATAGACCAGACCTTGTAGCAGGTAGGTGTGTGTGTGTATGCATGTGTGTGTGTCTGTGTGTGCATCTCATGAACTGAGACAAATAGAGATGAGCATGGACTCCATTTGTCTTCATCTCTCACCCAGGCACTTCCCTATTTCCCCATTATTCTGTGTACATTTTTCCTCATTTCAGCCGTTTCCTGTCCGCCTTCCTTTTCAGCTTAATCCCATCAATCCTTTAGCTGTTTCTGATTCAGTCTATTTCTTTAAATGTCTCTGTCTCTCTCACACCGATTGATGCTAGAAGTCTCATTCTCACTCAAATTCACCTCTTCCAATTCTCAGACCTTTGGCCAACCAAACACCCACCTGAAGATGAAGATGAAGAGCATGAGCAGCATGCAGAATGTGGCCACGTTGTCCATGGTTTTCATCAGGACGACGAGTTGCCTGCGCAGGGCGGGCATGAAGCGCACCAGCTTTAACACGCGGAGCAGCCTGAACGTCCTCAACACGCTCAGACCGCCGTCGGACTGTCCAACGATCTCACACACGCTGAGGAAAAAGACAACGAAAGAGACAAAGAAGGAGGGAGGGAGAGAGCGAGGAAGGGGTGAATACATTGATTCCAGTTAAAAAACAGAGAGAGGGAAGGAAGAATAAGGTAACAGAGATAGAAAGACACAGATGGACAGTGGGTGTTTGAAAATATGTATGAAGAGGATATGATACAAAGAGTGAATAAAATAAAATAAAATAAAATAAAATAAAATAAAATAAAATAAAATAAAATAAAATAAAATAAAATAGAAAGAGAGAGAGAGAGAGAGTTGGTAAAATAATGAGAAACATTGGATAGTGTAAACTACATAAGAAGTTTGTCTACAGAATAAGCAGAGATATAAAAATAAGAGAACAAGTACAAGATAAACGAGGTTTTTGTACCAGGAAGGTACAAAATGTTTATAATCTAAAACCTGAGACAAAGATATACACGCTTGACTGCCAACTAAAAGATGAAAAAAAATATGGGAATGGGAATAATTCTGGGACTGAGATTTTGCTTCAACAATGAAAAAACAAAAACAGCATGAATATAAATAGTATATTAAGCAGTAAACGTAATAGTAAAAATATAATATAATAAAAAATATAATAAAATAATAAATATCAATTTATTATTTTTTATTATTATAAATATTATACATTTTATTTATCATAAATATTTATTAATAAATAAAATAAATAATATAATAATAAAAAGGCCTCATTTGTGAGAATTTAATCACAATTTGCTGTTTTGTTAAAGTAAAATTTGAGAAATAAAATACATTTTGACAATGTGTATTAAACTACACAAGTTTATTTATTCATTATTCACTATTTATTTATTTATTTTTATTTTTTTTAAATCACCCAAGCATTTGTAATTTTTCACACAATGTTCTCTAGGACTAAGGACTAAGCTACCACTGGCCAAACTGAATTCATACAGAACAAACAGCCTTAACTCGTTTCCTTAAAGCTGAAGACAGCAATCACTGCTTCAAACCCTGCAATCAAACACGAATTGTTTGAGAATTCTGACATGAAGCTCAGATAAGCTTGAATAGTTTCATCCTGTAATTATCACCTGGACTGAAATAGAGAGGAAACTTTCAGCTTTCTTTGATCCAATTATAAGAATCACTGAGTCATGATGAGACCAGATTTAGTGTATTATTATTGTAGCAGGTGTTGCGCTTAACCAATCGTACTCCCTCGTACATCCTCACCTCGTTTCTACAGTGTGAGTTTGTACAGGAAGAGGTGACAAAACCAAAGGGACTGTTGTGAAATTTCTGACAGCTCAGTTTCTCCGAGCCCTGACTCTCACCTGATGATAACGATGATGCCGTCGAAAATGTTATACGGGTTATGCAGGTAGTTGAAACATCCAAAGGCAGTCAGCTTCAGGATCATCTCCAGGGCAAACATACTGGTGAAGACGATGTTGCAGATCTCCAGGACGTTAGTCAGCTCCTCGGGCTAGGAGGAAAATAAATGTGTAGAAGAAATGATTCAAGAAGGTTCGTCTTAGCCTGAACAGTTACATTTATGACTTGTTTTCATGTGAAAATCTCAGTTCAGTTTAACCAGCAGATCTTCTACAGAGATCTTCTCCATGCATTTCCTTAATCTACAGCATTTTGTCAGTTTAATAGGAATATAGTTATATAACATCACAAGGGTTTCTGAGTGGGAAAAAAAAAGACAAATTTACTTAATATTAAGACATTCTTAATATTGTATTCTAGTAACACACCCATTAGGTGCGTTAATGTGTATAGTTGGTAAAATAATGTACTGTAAAAGTAACACGATTAGCAATTTCTTTTTCTTTGTTTCATTTAAGTATTTTACAGCTTTGTGCTTTGCCGTTTATACAGGGTGTGTGAGTGCTCTCCTCTGTTAGTAATGATGTGATGGTGCTGGTGCATTCAAGAGTAAATATCAGATTAAAATCTGAATTGATTGATTAGGGCCATTTTGCTAATTATCCAACATCTCGATCAAAGCCTGTGGTTCAGCGTTTGAAGAAATCACACTTAGCTAGCAAGGTTT